>NW_027176539.1:1398935-1483935 GCF_023349555.1 Cebidichthys violaceus | reverse complement strand
TGAACTTTGAACTTTGAACTCCACAGGGCGGACCGAGAGCTGGTGTCGGGACTCTGCTACGGATCAGGAGCTGTTCAGGTACTGATGGTGATTCTTAACATTACTAATTATTATAGTAGATAATAAAAGTAGTATGTGTGTGTGTGTGTGTGTGTGTGTGTGTATACTGGTATTTCCCTTCGTATGCCTATCTTCTGTAGCCGTGGTGTATAATGTATTTGTTTGTACTTCTACTGTATTCAATAGATTAGTTGCAACAGGTGTAGTGTGTCACATGTGCTTGTGATGCATTATGGGTATTTAAGGCGTTCCCTACTGTGTTTTTTTCGGTTCTGACGCTTCATCCACAGCGACGACGCCGGCGCCTCTCTGAGAATGTTTCTCTAAAACCGTTCATAGTTCATAGTCGTTTGTTAACGTCCGTCTAGCGGCGCCTCCTGGTGTGCAGATCTGTTCCACTTTGTTCCGTACTGTTTAAGGAGTAAGAAGAGCTTTCTCTCCCTGTAGGAGCGAGCTCTCCGTAGAGAAGACCTCGGTGTTGCAGTCGGAGCTGCAGTCGTGTAACCAGCTCCAAGAACTGGAGCCGCTCAACAAGTGTACGTTCATTTTGAGTGGATTCAAATGAAGCACGTCTACACATCCTGACGTCTGCTTTCCCCCCGCAGGGTGCTTGCTGACCATCGTCCTCCTGATGAGGGCGCTGGACCCTCTGGGGTACGAAAAGGAGACGCTCGCTCATTTCCAAACGCTGAAAGTGAGTCCCGACAAAACACAACAACAACAACAACAACAACAACAACAACAACAACACAGCACACGGGTCCATGACACCCGAGCCCTGATTCTGACTCACTCCTCTCCCTCAGGAGGTGGATTCCACGCGCTCCGCTTACTACGACGACCTGTGCAGCAAGTTCATGATCGAGAACACCATCCTGAAGATGGAGTACGCTGAAGTGCGCGTCTTCAGTATCTCCAACAAGGTCGGTTCAGAACCGATCACATTTGGATTTGATGAGCTCGTTGTGATTTTTTTTAAAGTTCTGAACAGCTTTTCTTTCTAACAGAACCTGACCACGTTGTGCCACCTGGACCAGCTGTTACTGGTCACCCACATCAACCTGTCGTCCAATCGGCTGCAGCGACTGCCTCCTCAGTTCTCCATGCTGCAGTGCCTGGAGGTGATGAAGATCCCACTAAACGTGTCTCTTCTTCCTCTTTGGTTCGTCCCACAGTCGGTTGAGTGAAACCTTCTTTCTTTTTTCTTTGCAGGTCTTGGAGGCTGATAACAACTCTCTGGAAAACCTGGAAGGCGTTTATCACCTTCCCAAACTTGAGGAAGTCCTCTTGAAGAACAACAGTATCCTCACATTTAAGATCGTCTTTTATACAGAGCGTGTTCCTGGTTCGACTTCTAACAAACACGAACACAATACAGGCTGAGAAGCTACTAATTAGCCACTTCAGACAGGAATTTAAATGACAATTAGGCACAATGACGAAAAAATGATTTAAACCAGAACAAAGGAATGAAAGTGTGTGTGCTATATAAACCCACGTGTCTCAGATTTGATCCCGACTCCCTCAGAATTTCATTGTTCTGTTGGATTATTATTATTTAAGAGGCACGGCGATGACCTGAACACGAGTTAAATCCACACATTGGAAGAGAAGACAGTTAAAACAACCAACGGGATGGTTCTGATGTTCTGTGTGAGGTTCTCCTCCACAGTCAGTGTTCTACTACAGTACATGAGTTCATAGAAGCAGACAGGAGAACAAAGTGATGTTCTGCTGTGGACGTGTTCTAGACTCCCAAAAGAACCTCTCTTAGTTGAAGTGAACTCTGTATTTACAGACCTTTCTGTTATCTCTGATCTCCACAAAGACACCGGACTCCACTGACAAATGAAGACGTTTCACCTCGCCGAACACGGGAGCTGCTCGTCAACCGCTCCCTCGATCGGTCGGTTAGTTTGTGTTATTGTGTAACTGTTGTGTTTCTAAGGGTTTCGTTCTGATTCACCGAAGTCACACGACAACACAAAGAAAGTAGCTGATAGAGGGAGCGGTTCACCAGCAGCTCCCGTGTTCTGAGAGGTAGAATCACTGTTTTAGTGAATGGAGTCTGGTGGGTTTATTTATAATTTCAGCACATACCTTCTCATGCACATCAAGTCCTCTGGGTTTTTATATTTAGAAGAATTAATTCACATCTCGGTGTCATATTTGACACAAGGATGTCACGTCTGCTCACCACAGCACACGCCACCGGCTCCTTTCGTTCCTTTTGTCTCCCATAACCCAAAAATGCACAGAAATCTCATCGTTGGCGGACCTTCAGCCGCTGGCCTCCTGCCCCAAACTGAAGCGCCTCGACCTTCGCGGCAACCCCGTCACTCAGGTGGCCGACGTGGAGTCGGAGCTGGCGGAACTGCTGCCCTCGGTGTCAGACCTCCTGCTCTGATCGCCGCCGCCGTCGTCGCCGATTCGTCCCTCGAATTAGTTTGCGAAAGAAGCAACCGGGTGTTTGTTCAGTTCGCTCCGCTTGTTTGGGGAGACTGTCAATCACTCCGATCCCCCACAGAGGGCCTGAAGGTCTGACGGTCTGACGCCTTCGGGGGGAACCTGTCAGAAAAACCTCTTTGACACCTTCAACAACATGTCTAGATGTATGTGAGTGAGTGAGCGCTTGATTCTCTATGTTGCATTTCTTTCTACAGATGTCCTCGATACAACATGCATGCGTAGAACCCTGATGACTCGGCGTGCAGCAATGCTGGCTTATTGCTTCTGTGAGCTTTAAAAACGGTCGGATTTGAGAAATGAAGCTTCTTTTTTGTGTTTATTTTTTTAATGTCGTGTAAAGCATTTAATATATGACACTCTACTGTTGCACAGTAAGTCACAGATCCAGTAATAAAACCGCACACATTGTGTCACTGCCTTCCACAACCGCCTCGTGTTCCTTGTGTTCGTCTGATCTTCAGGTTTTTACTGAATGCGCCTTAATTCGTCACCCGTTCATGTTGTGAAAGGTGCGTCAGTCGGCTGAATCGGCCTTCAGTTATTGTCATTGTTCATGTGTTCATGTGTTCATGCGACAACATTTTTCTCAGGGAACCCTTTCGGTGAGTCCTACCTTTTGGGATCGTCTAACCAAAACAAGTCAAACCTTGGTGTTAAACGCAGACATTATTTCAGGCATCTATCCGAAAACACATTCAAACACTTTGACACCAGTGAACAGGAAGTGCAAAAATGCTGACTCATTTCCAGGTTTTAGGACAAATCAGTTTATTGGCACCAAAACACAAACTACGGCTGAGGTTGGTGTCTGAATCCATCCGGTAGCTGTTGAAAGATTTCTTGAGCTGTGAAGCCGGTGTGGTGCCGCTCCTTCCTTTTGTTTATTTTTCTGTTTCCATTGGCATCACAGGAATACGTGTGTCACACTCGACACTTGTTCAGTGCTTCTCTAAATGATGCAACGGATGCTTTTGTTCAGAGTTGAGCCGTCGCAGTGAAAACCGACTCAACCAGTCGGTGTGGATAACTGACGTCTTATCTGACAGACTTTAGGTCTTGCTGTGAACGAGGAGTGGACCCTCCCACACAGGCGGCGATAAAATCCATCATGCTCTGAATTCCATTCAGCTGCTTCAGGGTTAGGGTGGTGTGAATGTTGCTTCGCTGTCGTGACTCACTGAGACGTTTGAGTAACGGGGACAGGAGTCAGGCTTCTTGTTCATTTTACACCTGTTCAGTCAGAATGTCTGCTGGTGGATTTGTTTCTTCTTTATAGATAGTAGATGAGTGAGTGAGACTAATACTGCAATTTTAAAACTGCTCAAAATAGTAAAAATAATAAAGGCAAGACATTACAGCCAAAAATATTGTTTTCATGCACTTGTCAATTTAAATATTTTGGTCAATTTGTCTTCCATAACTCGTCTTCTGTCAGACTAGAGGAAATAAAACATTTATTTTATTACTTTGTTTGTTTACGTCTGTAGATTTCTACTAAATTCACCAAAAGTTACCATCACATAACGCCTCATTTGCATATTTAAACATCACATTTCAGTAAACTTGTAATACAATAAATGCTGGTGTTGATGTGAGTGATGAAGTGGTGAAGTTTGATGGTGATATCTACTAGTTCATGTTGTGACCCTCTTCACCTGGAGACTCTTCTAAATGTCTGGACTTTAACTAAACGTCTCTTTAAAGGAGCTTTTCTATCAATGGAGTTTTTCTCACACTCTGATCCAGAAATCTCCACTTCAGTAGTTCTGACATCCACCAAACTTCACACCTTCATTCCTCTCTGTGTGCTGAAGCTTTCTACTGAGGGGCGTTGTTCACACACCACTCACAGCCATCATAAATGTAAAAACCTTTGACTCTTAATATATCAACAAAATGAAACAAGAATTTGGAACTTGGACTTAAAATGCTTCCTTTGCATATTGAAACATCACATTTCAGAAAACTTGTAATACAACAAATGTGTGTCTCAACGTAAGTAATCAACCGGGGAAGTTTCATGGTGACATCTGTTACTTACATGTTCTACCCTATTCACCTGTGGAGTCTCACCTTAACTGTTTACAGGCCCTCGTTACTCTTCTATCACACCCTCACTGTACCCATGACGGTGGATGTGAATTATCTAATTATGAAGAGATATAATTCATATAATTAAGGAGAAATATCACACTTATGTTGCTTCATATAAATGTAACCTGCAGTGCTTGGCGGCCGGCCTAAATCATTTCAGCTGTTGCTTTTTTGGCAAAATAAGTGACCTGACTGCTGTCAGTGCAGCGGGAGGGCGTGTCCTCACCGCGTCCTCACCTCACAAGTATTTAGAGGTCTGAACTCGTAGCACGTGAAACACAAAGACAAAGCTTCACAGAAGAGTTCTTCCTCCGGTCTGCTCGGTCTTACTTCTTCTGTCGTTGGAACTGCGTGAGTTTGAACCAGCTGTTTTCACACCTGTCTGTGTCTGTATGCAGCCCGATAGATCGGCCATTTGGTTTGTGAATTGACGTTGTTAAACTTACATGCAAACTTCTCTCCTGAGCAGAGAGCTCTCAGATTTAATGCCCAAATAGTTCACTTGATTTATGGGAGAAGGAGACGGAGTTTGTGTGCTTGTCATGTCAGGATTATGCAAATAATAGTTTATATTTCATGCATGATGAACAAGACTGTTCTGAACTGTTCCCTGAATGGATTCTGCTCTCACAACTGCATGTCATGACATATATTTTCTCACTTGTGACTCCCAGCAGCATCTGTAGCAAACCGGTATGATAAGGCGACATGAAATGGACCAAAACATTTGCATTACTTGGCTCAGGGTCAAATTATCAATGATGTCAGTGTTAGTGTGTTAGATTCCCTGGGAAAGCTTTGATTGCGACGCCGCCGGTGAAGCGCCCTTTGTTTCCCCCCCCGTTGTTTTCAACATGAGAGGCTCTCGAGGCGACGGGTCATGAGTGTAGCCGAGGGATGCTCACTGGATCATCACCCTCCTCGAGCAAAATGTAACACATGGGAATGTGTTTTTTTTTTTTTCGTCATGGGAGTGAACTTTGGCTCGATTTGACCAGATTGTCTAGATCTGTACCACAGACTAGATATTAGAAGCGGACGTAGTCGTCGTTACGTCACCCATTGGTTTGTGGACCGCTGTTTTGAAGCCTGCAGTTTGGCAATTTGGACGTCGCCATCTTGACTTTTTGCAACCAAAAAAACGGAAGTGATACCTGACAATCAGCGTGTAGCCCCCGCCCCTAAATCATCCCCTGCTTTATGGTCTGTTTGACTCTAAATGGAGCATAATGTACTAAATGAACATCATGCTGTATTGAATAAATCAAGAGAGAAGTAGAGTCATTTTCTCATAGACTTCTATACAACCAGAGGAGTCGCCCCCTGGTGGACACTAGAGAGAATGCAGGTTCACGACTTCAGCCTTGACTTCACTCTTCAGAACTGGAGGTTGACACCTGGTCTGTACGTGTAATCAGTCGCACAAACACGGGATGATCCTGGCATGTAAACATGCAGACATGTGCCGCCACGGCCCAGAGGGAGCAGTGAGGGTGTCACATGGAGATCTCATATCACAGCAGGATCAGCTGTCGGGCGTCTTCTCATCCACAGCTCGTCGCTCTCGGCTCGGTGAGGGTTGCACCGCCTCGTCTCACTGCGTTAGTTTACACGGCAGTGCAAGCGAACGTCTTATAATCTCTGTATTATGCAGTGATTTTGTTGATCTGTGTGTATCTTTTGTTATTAGGGGGGGAGGGGGGGTCTGAGATATCCTGCAAGAAGACTGTAATCTCAAACATACGGAGCACAATTCTTCTTCTGCTGCCCTAATATTTTTGGCACTGAGGCAGGTGCTGTGGTTTTCATTTTCACTAGTAAACATGTTTGTGAGGCCCCACCCTGCTGCAAGCTGTCACAACCTACTGAGGCTTCCCACTTAGTGTCATTGTGGGGACTTGCAGATGACAATGCATTAATGACAAGATACACAGTCATTGTTTCAACTGCTGGAGTAAATCCGATGCATTTCATTAGCTGAATACACCGTAGCCCAGTGTCAGCTGCTTTTACTGTGTGACGAGCTGAAGCTATCTCGTAATGTGCAGACAATAGAAGTCGGCATGTTTATCCGGTTGTTGTGGATTTATTTCACGCTCATAGTTTCGCTCAGCTGCTTTTAGCCTCCTCTGACAACAATAAATATGACGCACAATCCTGAGCTGGATGAGTCGTTCTCTACTACTGTCTGTGATTCATTGTACTCACTGTCTCAAAATTAATTTGCAATGTGAATGTGGAGAGAAGCCATGTCAGTCCTGCTGTTGCTTCATCGGATCACATAGCATACCGAGTCACTGTTGCCAAGGAACTTAAAGTGCATGTGGGAGAGGGTTTTCGGTGGGTTTGTAGCATTTCTTGACAGCTGAAAATCGCTGCCAGAAAGACAATCAAATCAGACTGAGGTGGGCAAAGAAGAGGCCAAATGAAATGTGGGGGGGGAGATGGGATGGATTTGTAGCATCCACCCAGCTTAAATGTGGATAGGAGTCTAATCTTTGGTGACAAAGCACTTCACACAAAATGTGTTTCTCGGGCACAGTTGTGAATCAGAGCCTGTGCTCACCTCCCCAGAACACCTCCCGGATGCTTTTCACTGACTTAATGAATCAGATTGTAATTCAGCATCAGTGCTCCAGGTGAGTCCCAATGGTTTTGCAGAGTGAGAGCAGCCTTCCTGCTTGATGCCATGAGGGATGATTCTCTGAACGTAGAGAAGATGAACCATTCAAGATGGTTTACTGTATATGTGATTCATTCTCAGTTAGTGGATGAAGTGAATATGTATGAGTTGTTATTCATTTAGCTCCTCTTTGTACTAGGTTACATCGTCAAAATACCTGAGCTGTAGCGTTGGATTTGTGGAAAGGAGGGTTATTAATGTGACACTAAAGATGCCTCTGAGTCATGTGACTTCTGACAATTATCTGTTTTTGCCGCCGCAATGTTGACTACAAAATTACACACGTATTAATAATGCTCTTCATCACCAATGTCACTTATTTCTCAGATAGCAAAGAACAGAAAATGTATGCAGAGAAAATATCAGTAATCGGTTTTGATCGATCGATATCGTCAGAGACTGCCTGACTTTTAATTTTAGGACATTTAATTCACACCACTATTTGACCATCCCGTGTCTGTATTGAGGGCCAGTGCCTTTTATGATGAGCGCAATACCAAGTTTCATCCACAAGATGGAGACACAGACTGTTGGAGGAAAGCCGTGTGCAAAGACTGTTGGCATCAGTGTGCTTATTTATTTGCTTGATGTTTGAGTTGTGTTTCATTTAGGGAAGAATGTTAATCACGAGCTGTTAGCCGAGCTTCTTCCCGTTATGTGGATATGCAGGAAGACGTATGTTGCTACATGTTTAACACGTCCTTATCTGATATTTGTTGTGCGAGTAAAGCATTACATATAATGGGGATTATGTAATTATATTTCAAAAAACAACTAACTATAATCAGCCTAGATTACATAAATAATAATGTGCAATCAGAATATAGTTACCTTGTCAAGGATTACTTACATTTGTCTTACTTACGATAATTATAATATACGTTTATGTCAGCATGTTTAATGTAAGGTATATGATTTGACCAACTGTAAATATGTTCTCCTGTTTATCAAAGTAAGTTACTCCTCTCAGGTTGCCAGTTTTGTTAATGGTGATTTATATTCATGATGATTTATGGATAATTGAGTTTTTATTGCTTGTAATTTACATTGAAAATGAAAGACGAACATTTAGAGTAAGTGCTCCTCTTGGGTTAAAGATTAAAGTCCTACATGTGGACTTTGATTAAAAAACAGTAGCAAAAAGAAAGTAGAGAAAAGAATCAGCATCACATGTTGTAGAATACACACAGTACACTTGTAGTTTGTGTCTTTTTGTCCGGGTCATTTGAAGCGACCAACTGTACATACAGAATATGCTAATTTAATTTAATTCACATTGAAAATGTTTTCAGATGTTTAAAGACATCTATTTATCTAAAAGTATTAAGAATGTTAAAATCATTAGAAAAGTAAACATTTTAATAGTTGTTAAAGTGGTTTTGTTATCTAAAAGTAATGGTTGAATGGTAAGCTAAAGCTTAAAGATAAATTGTTAAAATAGTAAATAATAAATAGTGAAATGGCTAAAAGTAATGATGAAATAGATTTAGCTGAAAGTTATGAATTTGAAACGGCTAAACGTAAAGAAAAATGAGTTGAAAAGGTCTGAGATAGGTAAAAGATAAACAGCTAAAAGTTATCAATAGTTGCAATAAAGCTGCACATAATGACTAAATCTAAAGAAATAGATAAATTCTTCAAATGTCAAGCTTCTATCCTAGTGGTAGTACAACATGTTAACTTGACTGAACCAAAAAAAAAAACAGACAGTTTTGTAATGATGAAACATTAACAATATCCACTTTTACATAACAAATAGTGTTAAATATAATCCGGTGTGGAATTCAAATGGACACATTGGAACATGATGGCTGGCAACCACTTTAATAAATCAATAACTTTTAATTTTGAGCATTTACAAGTTAATCATTTTGTTTATGAATCTTTTAGGGTTCATTTTAACAATATGTTTTGTGATATTAATTCCCAAAAGATGAAGGAAAATGTCTTCTTGATTCAACTCATGTACGAAAAGCAACGAATTAAATGAAAGATTAGCTCACTGATGTAGTTTTTTATTAAAGAAGACGACCTTGTGACCTGTTTTAAAAATGTGTCTCTCAGGATGCCTGTATCAATCAGAGACAGATCTGCAGTGGGTCGGTTTCCATCCATCACTCTCGGATTAGGGGAAGACGAGGAGGAAGAAAAGGAAGAGGCAGAGGAAGACAATGTTGAGGAAGGAAATGCGTGTCGGCGGTGGCTTCGTAAGGTCTGCCCGTGCTGCTGTCCCAAACCCAACGACGATGACATTACCGACACTTTGGTCACAGGGATTGACGAGCCGGAAAAACAGGACGGGATAGATGGCGAGAAGCCGGTGACGGGCGGCAGCCAGCTTGATGGTAACTGACGTCTCAGAGAACTCACGATTGTGTCATCAAACAAAGTAAATGTCAGCCATGAGATTGGCTTCACCCTATTTGGTTTTGTGTTGTTTTTTTCCCCCAGAACTTCTCCTGAAAGTCCAATCTATAGACCTGATGAAGAGCAAATCGGGGGAGAATCGCACAGAGCACCACACAAACCTCTTCCAAAGTGATGACTTCATTATCCGCAGAGGACAGACTTTCCTGATGTGGATTACCTTGTCTCGACCCTTCAGCCCCGACACGGACGAACTTCACCTAGAGCTTAAAACAGGTTAGTCCTCATTTTTGGTGCACTCTCCTACGAATGTCCAGCAGCATGAGCGATCTGTGCGCCTGAGAAAAGCCCCAAAAGAACCTGTTTAAGCAACAACATACTTGGCTACGTTTAAGAAAAGATTGTGTTTTTGGCTTCACTCGGCAGAACAGGAGGTTGCCGCCTGGGTGTTACGCATTGTTTCTACACAGTTTCGTTTTGTGTCAGTAATTACGTATATTATATGGAGTAGGCCCCCTAGTGTTCACAGCAAGGAAATTAATCTCTTTACTGGGAGAGAGGTTCATTTTGTTGGTTTTTTTTCACTGTCCAATCTTCTACAATATGCAAGTATTAACGAAGACCGGTTTTAAAAAACATAAAATGAATTGTCTTTGTGAAATCCCCACATGTTAACAGGGCATTTATCAGTAAACTATTGTCATGTCTGAAAAGCACTGAGTGTGCACTTGCTTTACTGCAGCGCATATAAACCACACTTAACTGTTTGGCAGAGAGAAGTCAAATTCACTCATTGATTTTAAAAATCACTAAATACCCCTCTGGTGAACAAAGCCCGAGCGCCCCCCATCTTTGGGGGCTGTGGGGGGGCTGCGGAGAAAGCTTAGCGTACAGTGCACTCAGTAACGAATATAATGATGTCACATACCTGATTAAACTGCAGAGCCTGGGCTACAATGTCATGTAAGCCATTTGTACACACTCCAAACACAACTCAATAACTAACTAAAGTTATTACCAAATATCAAAATCCATATAGCGCCACCTAGGCAACCCACTCGCCACATTTATGGCTCTAGCTCTGTGCTCTGTAGCTCAATGCAAACAGCCGTTAGCTGAAAACAACGGCAGCAACCTGAGGATTACGGACATATGAGTCATATTCCACTACAACAAACCATCGCCGAGTTATGAACAAAAAAACAACACCAGCAACACAAACCGCAGTATCGATTATGATCAGAAAATGCACCTTACTTTTGTCGTTTTGCAGTGAAAAGAGAAATATTTCCGCTCATTTTCGCCGTTGTATGTGTTCAACCGATATCCTGTGTCTCACTCGAGAAATCTCGGCGATCTCTGTCATTTTACGGAACATGGGGAGGGTTTTAACCTTCGGCAAATCGGATTTTACGTTTCATGATGGATGGCACTTTTTTGATTCTGATTGGCTAACGGTGCTGTCAATCTTTCCCCTGGTGGGGTAAATCAATTCTATTGGCTCTAATGTGTCGAAAGAGGTGTCAATGACCAAAATCGACCAATGGGGGGCTGATAGTACAGCCATGGACAGAGGAGGAGGGCTGGAATCTGGACATTTTTGAATGAACTGAGACACTCAGAGAGGGCTCACAGAGCATTCTGGCCTTCAAATGAAGCCACAACTGCTGTATTTGGATGTATTGAACACCATTAGTGATATATACAATTAAAATATATAGTTTGGTACATGAGAAAATTAAAATGGCACACATTTTGCAAAATGTGTAAATGTGCACATTTTGGAGACCTCGCCTGAAATCTCTGTACTAAAAACCTCTCTAATTTTGTTGTGCTTCACTTTATCAAAGTCAAAATTTGCAGAGAGACTGTTCACATATTGTGCTATGATCTGGAAGAGGTTTCAACCTGCAGCTACATCATTCCTAAGAAATAATTATCCTGAGAGTGCTTTTCTTTTAGGCAAATCTGAAAATGTTCAATTTGTGCTGTGTGCGGATAACTAAGTTAAGGACAACTAAGTAGTTATTTTAAGAAAAAAAATGTTTTGGTTAAAATAACTACAAAGTGCTGGTCGGTGATCCACACTCCCTCACCCCCTTTGTGTGGGCATTTGCCATCTGTTTCATGATTACGTGGATTACATACAAATTGATTTTGAGGGATATGTATCATTACAGCACCTTATTTGTTGTATGTATACAATGCTACGACCAGTGTGATGGTAACTTATTGGTTGTTTTTAAGTCTAGTTTTTTTTGTCTTTTGGAAAATCATGCCACCACTCTCCAAATGGTGGATATTTTGTATCAAAACAGTTTAACAGGAAAGAGCAATTTTTCTCTGCTTATGATCTCGGTTGAAACTGTTTGCAACGTGCTTAAAGAACCCTCACTTCAAAAACGGTATTCTGAGTCGCAACCGAATCTTTTTTTAATAGTTACACTGAGATGAATTACGTGTGTGTGTGTGTGTGTGTGTGTGTGTGTGTGTGTGTGTGTTTACCTTGTCAGGACATTACATTCTGGATTCCTTCCATTTATTTTCTATTTTTTCAAACATATCTCAACAAGATAGGAATGCAGGTGTGGCTCATATTAAGGGAGGTTGAAAAAATAAACCCAGTGACTGAATTCATGAACTGTGCGCTGCTTCTTCTCCTGTTTGGGTATGAAGAACAGCTTCCAAGTGCTATATTCCTTCACAAGTGTGTCCTCTCACCTCCGCAGGGCCGCTGCCAACGGTGTCAAAGGGAACCCATGTGATCGTCCCCCTGGTGGAGGAGTTGAAGGACGACGGTTGGGAGGCTGCCGTTGTGAGACAGGATGACAAAAAGATACTGCTGTCGGTGAATTCTGCTCCCACGGCCGCCATCGGCCGATATCGACTCACCGTGGAAACGACTTGTGCAAACGGCCAGGCTGTCTCCGTGCATGACCCGGCTAATGACGTCTACCTGTTGTTCAACCCCTGGTGTGAAGGTAAACACTGGATTTGCTTCAACAAGACTTTTTTGCTTTACTTTTTGCTTTAACTAAATCTTCCCAGAAAATCTGAGAAACAAGCTCAAAATTAAATTTTAACAAATGGACACTCTTGGACAATTTTGTATTTTGAAGTGTAGACAAATAAAATCTGCAATTAACACCAGTAAAATCCATAAAATTGAAATTTTTCAGATGTTATGTTTCTTTCTTTCAACAGTGACAATCACAATTAACCTTTTATATGGAAAAGAGAGATATAATGGACTGGGTTTTTAGCAAATTAATATTTTCCACCCGTAGTCATGGGCAGGTCGGTACAAGAAGATCAGAAATTAGAATAGCACAGAATACAACCTTTCCACCTCCAATACACACAATATTAGACATCTAAAGCATCTCAAATACAGTACTGAAGTATGCAAACACCCACCACAATCGTACAAACAGGTTTGTTGTGTCAGATGGGAGAAAATGTTCTCACTTGTTCTCCATCAGATGACACAGTGTTCCTGCATTCTGAAGACGAGAGGCAGGAATACGTCCTGAACGACGTCGGACGGATCTACTACGGCACGTCAAATCAGATTGGAGTGCGGACCTGGAGCTATGGACAGGTGAGTGGGCCGTTTGACCGCTCAGCGTTTGGTGGACAGACGGAGCAGCAGAAACTGACTGTTTCCTCTTTTCTGGTTTCAGTTTGATGACGAGATTCTCGCTGCCTGTGTCTTTGTCCTGGAGAAGAGTGGAACTCCTCCGTCTGGGTGGGGAGACCCCATTAATGTGGTGCGAGTCATCTCAGCCATGGTGAGACTATTGTTCCACACCTGATCACCTGACACCCATTGGCAACTATTGGCTGGATCGCCATGACATTTTGCACCGACATTCATTGTCCCCAGAGGAGGAATCCTATTGATTTTGGTGATCCCCTGACTCTTTAACAATTCTGTCAACAACTTGACTGCCATGATTTGTACCATGAATGTTGTCCAAACATTCCCCTCATGATGAATTGTAATAATCCACCATCATCACATCAACATTTTCAAATTTTCCCAATACTTTCATTTGGGACCAAATACCGGTGAAACTAACAAAATTGTGTTTAGCGCTAGTTAGCAAATGTTAGCATGATGATATACACACTAAGATTGTGAACATGGTGAACATTACCTGTTCAACATCAGCGTTGTCACTGTGAGCATGCTTTAGTATCGTAGTACAAAGCACACATGTTGTGTACTTATTTCTATATTTTATCTGTCTATATAAATTGTATTCCTAAAATGGAACAAATTTAGCGTAACACAATTTTACCCCGGAGATCAATTACGTATTTGTGACTCTGATGTTAGGCAGTTGTAAGCATTTAGCTCAAAGCACCCACATGTCATACAAATACACACGATCAATTGTTTCAAAGGCTTTATTGAATGTAATTGAGAGTGAAATATGTATTTTATTAACTAAACATAGATGTTATTAAAGCTGTGCAGCAGGGGAACCGAGTTCATAACTTAAAATTTAGAAGTATAATCATCCACATTCTTGATTTATCTAGATCAACTCCCCTGGTGACAGTGGAGTCGTGGAAGGAGACTGGTCAGGAGACTATTCAGCTGGAACCAGTCCAACCGTCTGGAGTGGAAGTGTAGAGATCCTGAAGGAATACATTAAGAACAACGGCAGCCCTGTGAAGTACGGCCAGTGCTGGGTGTTTGCTGGTGTATTCACGACAGGTCAGCTGATTGTCTGGTGTTTTGTAACACTGTAATAACCATAATAGATTAAAAGGTCAAATGATGGCTAATTAAAATTATTAAGTTATTAGTTACTTTACTGTTGACAAACAAAATCATAATGAATGTTTAATAAGTATTAGTAAGGCTATAATTTATGTTCTTTCAAGATTGTATGTAATATATTAATAAATATTTTGTAATGCATCTATAAACAGGATTTGGATGGCTATTATGAAGTTGCAACTGATTATTATAGTTTGATCATAAATGCACTGTACAGCATGTACAAACCTAAGTTATTAAGTTTGTCAAAGGTTAATAACTGGTTTCTGGTCCATCTATGTAATGTTTATAGATGTTCAACAAACAGTTTCTTGAAGGTTTGAAAATCATTCTGTAATCATTAACAAAATATTTAATATAGTATGTATAATGTTGTGATGTGTGCAGCAATAAACTGTTAGAATAACATGAATTCTAGCAATAATAATAAACTGCTAATAGTGTACTATATAGTGTAATAATGTTATTGCCTTTAATCTGCTATGATACATTAATTTATAAAATGATTTCATATTACACAAACTAATGATAAAATATAGCAAAACTAATAATTAGATTTAATAATTAAAAACATTATTTAATATCCTTTTTTTACAGTAAAATAACTATGTATTAACTAAAATAACATAAAATATAGCCTTACTAATAATTGGTCAAAATGTTCATATTAATTTCATTGTTAACAGTAAAATAATGTATTAACTATTGTTTAGTCAATATACCATTTAACAATGAGGGTTATACTAAAGTATTGTGTATTGATTTTACACTGAAGGTGTTCCACCATTAAATGTCTCACAGACGCTGAGCTCTGCTTTCTCTCCAGTTTTACGGTGTTTAGGCGTTCCCAGTCGAACTGTGACCAACTTCAGCTCAGCTCACGACACAGACGTCTCCTTGACAACGGACGTGTACCTGGACGAGAACCTGAACCCTATAGACCACCTCAACGCCGACTCCATCTGGTTCGTCCTGACGCCGTCGTTGTGACGCCGACCTTTTTTGTTTTTCGCTCTCTGGTTTATTAAGCCTGACCTTGCAGTCTCTCTCTTCCCCCGCAAAAGGAACTTCCACGTGTGGAACGACTGCTGGATGGCTCGTCCAGACTTGCCTCCAGGCAACGGAGGCTGGCAAGCTGTCGACGCCACTCCTCAGGAGACCAGCCAGGGAACCTACTGCTGCGGCCCTGCTTCTCTCGCCGCCGTCCGCAACGGTCAGGTCTTCCTCAAACACGACTGTCAGTTTGTGTTCGCCGAGGTTTGTGGAATTAATTAATTAACAATTCATTTTTAACAATGGGAGCACACACACACACACACACACACACACACACACACACACACACACACACACACACACAAAAGTTGCAAGACATGCAAAAAAGAGTCCCAACAGGAGAAAGACACTCAAAAAGACAGTTTTTTCCTCACATACTTTGACCTACGGGAGTGAACAGATCTTTCTGGTGGTTTTGTGTTGACAGATTCGACGTGTGCTGTGTGCTAATCATGAGCCGTATGGCCGACATCAAACGATGCATGGCGTTTCCCATCTGTTCAGCGCCTTGTTTTCTAACTCCCTTTTTTTCTCTCTCTCTCTCTCTCTCTCTCTCTCTCTCTCTCTCTCTCTCTCTCTCTCTCTCCCCATCTCTTTTGCTTTGTGCGCTCTCAGGTGAACAGCGATAAAATCTACTGGCAGAGGAACATAGATGGGACCTTCAGTCAGATCTTCAGTGAGAAAAAATTGGTGGGCCACTTCATCAGCACGAAGGCCGTTGGCACCGATGAACGCAGTGATATCACAAACCTTTACAAACACCCTGAAGGTATCGTCACGCCAATGGAGATCACATCCACTCAAAAATGGTGTTCGTACTTTATTGAATTAACTCAACAGTTCTGGTCCTTCTCAGGGTCAGAGCAGGAACGCATTGCTGTGGAGACGGCGTGTAGCTATGGCTCCAAAGCAGAGGCCTACTCCTCTCCCACGGCGGAGGACGTCTCCGTGGAAGTGACCATGGACGGCGAAGGGCCGAAAATGGGGGGAGACGCAGAGCTGACCATCACGTTGAGCAACGACAGCTCAGAGCAACGCACGCTCATCCTGCACAGCCAGGTGGAAGTCATATACTACACCGGCGTCCACAAGGCCACCGTCAGGAAGGACAAGACGGAACTGGACCTGCAGCCCAACAAAGGTGAGTGGAGCGTCTTCATCAGGGTGCAGGAAGAAAACGTTACGCAGGCATCAACCGAGGGTTTTTTTTTCACAATCACAAATAATTGAAAAGAAAAAGAAATGCATTTGTGAATCTATTTCCTTTGTGGACACAAAACATAAGTAACAAAGAACAATGCGTTATTCTCACGCTTAAAGGAAGAATTCGGAAAAATATGACTATTTGCTTTCTTGCCAAGATGAGAAGATCGAGTTCACTCTCATTTCTGTCCGTTTAAAGGTAGAACTTGTAACTTTTCTGCATTAAAATGTCTGTAAGTTGGTTGAATTTTGTTTCCAACAATTTTCTGACCTGAGAAATCTATAAATTTAATCAAGCTGACGATGCTTTTCATTGGGCCGCCTGTCAACAGCGTCTCGTCCTCTTTGTGCAGCATCAGCATTGCGGTTGTCTACCAGAAGCTGTTTTTACTTTTACTTTGTATCCATTTTTAACTTGAACTTAAGTGTACAGCGTGTCTAACAATGCACTTATCACAAACGAATATAATGATGTTGCACATCATAATAAACAGCAGAACCTGGGCTACAAGAATATGTATGTATGCTGTTTTTACATGCTCCAAACACAACTCAAACAACCAACTAAAAGAATTACCAAATATCAAAATCCATATAGCGCCACCTAGGCAACCCACTTGCCACATTTCTGGCTCTACTGCTGTGGTATTTTATGAAATACACACACATGTGACCTTCCAAGAAAGCAGACAATCCACTGATTCTGGACATATAAATGAAATCCAGCTACAACAAAGCATCACCAAGATATGAGCCAACGAACACCAGCAACACAAATCGCTTTACACGAAAAAAAAAGCGAAAACGAAAAACTCCAGTAGGCAGAGAGACACAGAGACGGTTCAGAGAGGATTCTGGCCTTCAAAATAAAGCCAAAACTGCTGTATTTGGGTGTATTGAACACCATTAGTGATATACAAGTGAAATGTTTGGAACATGAACAAATTCAAATGGCACAGATGGTGCCAAAATGACCATTTTGGAGACCTCGCTGTACTAAAACCTCCCTAATTTTGTTCTGCTTCCCTTTATCAAAGTCAAACTTTAGACCTGCAGCTGCATCATTGCAAAGAAATAATCATCCTGAAAGTGCTTTTTTATTTTAGGCAAACCTGAAACATTTCAATTTGTGATATGTGCCATCTTCATTTACTCTTAACCAGTAACATATATACTGATATTTACACATCTGAACAAATTTCACAAGAGTTCCCTTTATTATAACACCAATACTATACAAATAGACCTTGTGGTTGCAGAGATATACTTTTTTTAGTATGGGTATGCAATTTTCGAGCGGAGGCCTAAAAATAGGTTTGGTTTTTAAGAGGTTAGGATACACTTTTAGTTCTTGGTATAGCTTTACATTTAAAAGACAAAAATGAGAGCAGGATTCTCATCTACCTCTGAGCAAGAAAGAAAAATCAATACAATTATTTCTTAAACACTTTTACTCTATACAATACTATAAAGCTAAAAACATGCCATGTTGTAAAGATGGAAACGCACTTTTACTATCTTCGGTTTACAGTAAATTCTTTGGAGTGGAGCCTGGAGTACAAAGACTACAAGGACCAGCTGGTGGACCAAGCGGCCCTGATGCTGACGCTGTCAGGCCGGGTCAAAGAGACGCAGCAGGTCCTCGCCACTCAGTTCATTTTCCGCCTCAGGACCCCAGACCTCATCATAAAGGTGGGCCACACAAATCCTCATATATTACTGGTAAGATTAAGATATGAATTCTGATCTGATTTTGGGTTATTTTTCTTCTTCTTCACAGCCAATCGGGAAGGCAGTGGTAGGAGAAGAAATGTCGGTAGAGATTTCTTTTACTAACCCACTACCACAGGTGCTGAAAGCGGTGATATTCCACGTAGAAGGACTGGGCCTCCTCACTGCTAAAAAGATTCATTATGGGTGAGGGGCGGGGGAATCTACTTCTTTTAACTCCATCTGTCTCTTCTGTGATTCACACTGTCATTTCCTGTCCTGTCCTCAGAGATATTGGCAGTCATGCATCCGTGTCTCTGACCGAGCACCTCGTCCCCTCCCTGTCTGGACCGAGGAAATTACTGGCCTCATTGGACTGCAAGCAGCTCACGCAGGTTCACGGGGTGACCGACATCACGGTGGAGGAAAAAAGCAACGGCGCCCTGTAGCGATTCGTTCATATGGAAAGTTAGATGTTTAAAAAATTACCAGAGAGACAGGTAATCATGAAACATCGAAGAGAAAAGTTGGACGGAAGCTTTTATATGCTCTGAAACCAGTCCTAGCTCCAACTCATCACATTTGAATGTCCATCCAGAATTGTACTTTTGTAAAAAACAGGCTCTACATGAAGATCAGGTTTTTTAGGCCTATTTATACGTTGAATATTTATTTTGCTTACTTTGCTATGTGTTGACAGTAATAATTATTTAAATATCAAAATACTGCTGCAAATGCTCTTGTATTATTTAAAGAAAGATATTTTAAAATGTAGATTGTGACATTAGAAAGCAGTGTGTCTCTGGTGTCACGAATGATTGGTTGCCGTAGATTCACGGGAGTCAGTTACGGTGTCGCGCCGCCGTGTTGGAGGACTAGCGGCAAAACAAAAATAAGATACTCCAAAGATACCAGAAGTCATTTTACAGGATACAAATAGTGAGCCACCAATATGTTAAGACGCGTCTGCTTTGCAGAAAGAACTTCAAACTATGATATGTACTCCGACCATTTCATCAAAGTAAGTGTTAGTGTCACAAACCAGGTTGAACGGCCTTGACCAAAAAACGGAGCTGCATTCAACATAACAGTTCAACAAACTATTTATACATTTTGAAGTAACATAAAAGACAAACGTAAACTAACAGAGACATGTGAAGTCAGTAATTTCAGTCATTTTTAGCTAACGTTGATATTTCAGCTACGTCCATCCTGGAATTACCTTTTTATAAACTAAACATTTCCTCTGGTTTAACTAGCTAGCTTCATACATGTCAGGATAACGTCACAGTATCTATATCCAATTTGAAAAAAGAAGACGCTATCAGTCAAATTCATCTTTTACTTTTTTGTGCGTTTTGTCCATAGAATGTATAAAAAACTTGGTCACTTTGATGTCAATGATGAAATATGTAGTTTGTCATTTTGGCCGTTACTAGCTTGTTTTATTGCAACCAGAAGATACAAGAGGGTGGAGCTAAGTGCAACCGAATGCTAAATAAGACATTTTTCCAGGCGACCAAAAATGTTACAATGAGCTTTCATGAAGTGAAAACATGTTCAGTCGCCCCCTGATGGACAGTAGAGAGAATGCAGGTTTAAGGCACATCTGCATTGGCCTCACTTTTAAAAACTTTTGTCTCTTTTTTGCGAGACATAATACACCCAAAATATGGGTGTAGAAAAGTGGACACAGAGTGTCAATAACTGTACAGTGTGATTTAAAAAGTGCCCGAGTTTTAATGTATTAATAACATGAGATCAATATTTCCTTTTTTGATATCGTTGATACCCGTCTATCCCAAGCCCCTAACTTGAAATGAAGGACGTTGCGATATCGCCGGGACGGAATAAAAAAGATCAAAACTGTTGAAATATGAATTGAATGCATGCTTGTTACGGACTGTCACTTCCACTCCCAATATATGATTTCCTTGAGTCAATGTTTGTATGTTTACTGAGAGGAAGCTGCACTGTTTAATATGTATATGTGTTATATGAGGTATGTAAACTTGTTTGAGAAATGCTTGTCTACTTGCGTTCAGTCTTTCTGCTCGTACAGGTCTTCTGTTTAATCTCTTTCGGGGGAATTGTTCCTGCTGTAATGTTCGTCACATCCAAAGAAGGGAATGTTTACTTGTTTATCAACAATATGTATGTTTTGATTATGCCTCTTGAGAGGGTACATTTGATTAAAATATTTCAATGGAGTAAACTCGACTACTAATTGGCTCCAAATGAGGAGAGATTGATGCCACCTGGGCTAAAGTGGCACTAATTATAGAGCTCCTCCGTGATTGGCTGCAGACAGCAGGTGAGATGGTTATAAAAGGTCATGGAAGACCTCAGTCCGGCTGGTCTAAATTTTGTAATGGAGGAAGGCCTGTGTGTTTTGTGTACCTGAGGGGTTTCTCTCATTAATAGTCTGCAGAGGACCCAAAGTGATGAACATGTATAGTTTGTTTCTCTGAATATGTATATTCTTCTAGGAAATCAATGCCTGCATGCTGGTCCATGCTTCCCACTCGCACTACCCACCGTCTTAAAGTTCCACATTGTGATAAGGATTAATCAATGAATACGCATGAGTAGCTAGCAGCTGTTTGCAGCTACGTGATTTGTATTTCTACCGTTTAACAGCTGACGTCAGTTGGCTGGCTGTTCATAGTAGCTCTCTGCTGTGTAATTTTAGCACTTTTAACTTGTGGCATTATTGGCGGCTAAGCTTTTGTTGCTGTTGTAGCTTTTGTCGATGTAGACGTACAACTTGTTGGCATAGCAAGTGTGAAATACCTCCAAACAGCTGACATGTTTGTTCCCTCAGCTATGCGGTCTACCGATGTAATCGGACGTAAACGCAGAACTGAATTCATACCTGATCCAGATATTTAAATCGGCATCGACCCGATAGCGGTATCGAACCGGTGCATCCATCCCTAAAATAAATGGAGTTTTAAACCAAAAAGATATTTGAAGTCAGTACACACCATTTGGAAAAACATGAATAAAACTTATTGCGAAGATAGTGACTATAAATAACATGGAATAGTGGGTACTAATATTTTGAGAAAACAATCCCAACTCACTCAAGCCACTCACAAACCATTTCCTGAGCTTTCAACCATATTAACCTTCTTCATCAGGCAGTTTGTAACCAGTTTTCTCAATTGTTTAAAATAAAATTGTTTTTGATCTTTAATTTGTACAAAAAAGGTGAACGTTACCACAAGGTAATTTGTATGTATGTATGTGTGTATATATAGCCAAGACAAAAACGACAGTAATAATAAAGGGATTTATTACGTCAGTCCTTCAGTCAAGGCCAACAGTTAGCTCAGCTGTCTTGGAAACGGATCTGCTGTCATACGAGCAAAATATAGCAATTATGATTTCATCCATGTTCATTCATAATCCCATGTTAATACTATTGTAAGAGCCATTTTGCTATTGTTTTGTACAACCTCCCACCACTTGAGGGCATAGTGCCGCTGTCAATTAAGCAACAGGTGAATATAATCAGGAGGGTCACTTGATACAGGTACTGCTAATTAGACACAACCAAACATTTAATTAATGTAAATATTATGATTTATTTTGTCTATGTAGAGGAAATGGATTATGACAGAGAAAGTGGTTGTCCTCTGTTTAAGTGAGAAATAAAAAGCCTATATTGGAAACTGGACGTTTAAACAAATAATCAGCAACCGTGGTGACTTTTTTTACCAAGGTATATGTAGCGCTACGTCCAACAAAAGAATGGCCATTGTTGTAATTGTGTGCACACATGACTTTGCGCGTAAAATCCAATGCATTGGTGGTGCCTGTATAAACGAACTGATTGCGTATTCACAAAACTGAATTTGCATAATTGACAAAAGAAGATCACACTGCTGATTCTGAACTCTTAACCGAGACAGAGCCTCGGGTTGCTTCTGGTGATATGGAGTAAAAAAGACTGTTAAATTGACAGAAAAAGCACTTATTGAAAAAATTGTCAACTTGCAAAAACAAAGAAAACTCTACTCAGAGTTGTGCATGTTGTGCTTTAAGAAAAATTGCTGATGATAATCAAAACAGATGTCCAGCAGAAGTAATTGACATGGTCACAAGAAGTCTTTATGTGGATGATCTTTTGAAAAGTTTGCCTTCTAAAGTAGATGCTACTCTAATTGTCAAGAACCTCACTGCTATCTGCAAGTTAGGAGGTTTCAATCTCACAAAGTGGATCGGCAACAGCCGTTAGGTGCTATCGGCAATTCCAGAAGAACATAGATCCAAGAACTTCAAGGAATTGGACCTTGCCAGTTGAACGGGCTCTTGGACTACAATGGTGCATTGAGACGGACACCTTCAAGTTCAAATTTAACATCCGAGAACAACCACACACAAGACGTGGGATGTTATCTATGATCAGTTCTGTCGATGGTCCTTTGGGTTTCTTAGCCCCTTTCACAATCCCAGCTAAGATGATTTTGCAAGACCTGTGTCGGTTGAAATGTGGTTGGGATGATCCAATACCCCAATTCTTTCAACAGAAACCTTGAGTTTGTTTTTTTTGTCTAACTTCAGATTAGATTTCAGAGGAAATGGTGCATAGTTACGAAATCATTTCACCTCAGGTTGATCGCATACCATCTCAAGGTTTCACTCAGACATTCTGATGTAGCATTTCAAAATTAAAGCCCTTCAAAATCGCATGCATGAGCTAACTTCAAATCACATTCATGAGACAGTTTGTTTAACTTCAGATTTGATTGTAGAGGAAATGGTGCATAGTTGTGTTGGTTCTCCTGTCTGTTTCTATGAACTCATCTACTGTAGTAGAACACCGACTGTGGAGGAGAACCTCATACAAACACACTACTAAGACTCTTCAGCTTCATGATTCTTTGTTTTCACCTGAAACTTTTGTTTAGCGACGGATTGAATACAATCAGCGCGGAGATTTCACAGAGCAAACAGCGTCGTTAAGAAGAAGAAGAAGAAGAAATACTTCACTGCTCCTCTTCTCCTTCACGCTTCGCTTCCCCCGATACACTCGAGAGGAATCAATGTGCTTCACAGGTTATGACACCGAGGCTACGTTCAAGTTTTTTTTTATTTATAATTTCAGCACATACCTTCTCATGCAGATCAAGTCCTCTGGGTTTTTATATTTAGAAGAATTAATTCACATCTCGGTGTCATATTTGACACAAGGATGTCACGTCTGCTCACCACAGCACACGCCACCGGCTCCTTTTTTGTTCCTTTTGTCTCCCTTAACCCACAAAATGCACAGAAATCTCAACGTTGGCGGACCTTCAGCCGCTGGCCTCCTGCCCCAAACTGAAGCGCCTCGACCTTCGCGGCAACCCCGTCACTCAGGTGGCCGACGTGGAGTCGGAGCTGGCGGAACTGCTGCCCTCGGAGTCAGACCTCCTGCTCTGATCGCCGTTGTTGTCGTCGATTCGTCCCTCGAATTAGTTTGCGAAAGAAGCAACCGGGTGTTTGTTCAGTTCGCTCCGCTTGTTTGGAGAGACTGTCAATCACTCCGATCCCCCACAGAGGGCCTGAAGGTCTGACGGTCTGACGCCTTCGGGGGGAACCTGTCAGAAAAACCTCTTTGACACCTTCAACAACATGTCTAGATGTATGTGAGTGAGTGAGCGCTTGATTCTCTATGTTGCATTTCTTTCTACAGATGTCCTCGATACAACATGCATGCGTAGAACCCTGATAACTCGGCGTGCAGCAATGCTGGCTTATTGCTTCTGTGAGCTTTAAAACAATCGGATTTGAGAATTGAAGCTTCTGACTGACGTCCAGAGCATTGAATAGTTCACATACATTTGATATAGCATTTGTACATTGTGTCACTGCCTTTCATTACAGCCTCTTGTTTCTTGTGATGTACAAGTTTTTACTGAATGCACCTTAATTTTACACCCGTTCATGAGGTGGTTTAAAAGATGAGTCAGTCGGCTTGTTCATTTGTTTGAGGTTTTTTTTTTATGCGGTATATTAGACTTGTTGTTTATTACTCTTGTGTCAAAGCATTTTTCTCAGGAAACCCTTTAGACGAGACCTCCCTTTTGGGAGTGTCTAACCAAATACAAGCTACCTGGAACTTCATTTGAAAAAATACCACACCTTTTTGGCTCATAACTCAAAAACAACAAGAAAACGAATCCATCTAAATGATTTCAGCTGTTGCTTTTATGGCGAAATAAGTGACCTGACTGCTGTCAGTGCAGCGGGAGGGCGTGTCAGTGCAGCGGGAGGGCGTGTCCTCACCGCGTCCTCACCTCACAAGTATTTAGAGGTCTGAACTCGTAGTACGTGAAACACAAAGACAAAGCTTCACAGAAGAGTTCTTCCTCCGGTCTGCTCGGTCTTACTTCTTCTGTCGTTGGAACTGCGTGAGTTTGAACCAGCTGTTTTCACACCTGTCTGTGTCTGTATGCAGCCCGATAGATCGGCCATTTGGTTTGTGAATTGACGTTGTTAAACTTGCATGCAAACTTCTCTCCTGAGCAGAGAGCTCTCAGATTTAATGCCCAAATAGTTCACTTGATTTATGGGAGAAGGAGACGGAGTTTGTGTGCTTGTCATGTCAGGATTATGCAAATAATAGTTTATATTTCATGCATGATTAACAAGACTGTTCTGAACTGTTCCCTGAATGATTCTGCTCTCACAACTGCATGTCATGACATATATTTTTTATCCCACTATTTTACTGGAAGGAATCCTTTTCCTTCACAAAAAACATGCAATATCTCACTTCTGACTCTGTTGGGAACAAAAAGGATTATATCTACTAGAACTAGAGTGTTTGTTTCGAAAAATTAAACAAGTAATTTAACTTACAAAATCAAAAGGAGGAAAAAAAATAAAATTAATCTCAGACAATACAAATTTGAGAAAAATTGTCTAAAATTAATTTTAGACAATAAAAATGGTCTTTTTTCCAAAATACATTTTCTTGGAAAAATATGAATTCCTCAAAAATTTTGAAAAATTAGCAAAAGTCAATTCTGGACTTAAATACTGCAACAAAGCTGGTATAACGTGGCCTCACACGGGGCACCAAAATGTTGGCGTGTTTTAGTTATCAGCATATATAAAAAACTAAATTATTGACATCAATAATTAATGTCAGTAAGATTATTAATAACAGGGCACCACCCTGCAAACAGGGACCAATAACCAAATTATAAACTAAGTCACATAATTAGTATTCACTCACAATGTCAATAGTCAAAGTACTATTACGCATTCAGAGTGAAAAGTGAAGGTTTGAGTTCAAGCAACAGACCACATATCCAGCTATCCAACTATATATATCCAACTAATATCTAAAACTCACAACAAAACTATACATTTATGAGCACGCTATCTAAAATCAACAAACGGTGGTGAGAGGGAGAGTGTGTGCGTGTGTGTGTGTGCCTGTATTGAGGGCCAGTGCCTTTATGATGAGTGCAGTACCAAGTTTCCTCTACCAGATGGAGACACAGATGGAAGGCTGTTTGCTGCTGGAGGAAAGCTGTGTGCAGCCTGCTCTTCTATGCCATGCTAATGCATACAAAAAATGCACTCATAAAAGATCGAGCGAAATTGGAGTAGCCATTAGCACAACTTCTAATTACAACACAGAGACATGATTTATGGTTATGGTTGTCTAAAGTGAAGTCTATTTATTCTGTCCTTTGGCTACTGGAGCAGTGAGTTTTGGTCTTAGAGTTTTAAGACTGTTGGCATCAGTGTGCTTATTTATTTGCTTGATGTTGGAGTTGTGTTTCATTTAGGGAAGAATGTTAATCATGAGCTGTTAGCCGAGCTTATTCCCGTTATGTGGATATGCAGGAAGACGTATGTTGCTACATGTTTAACACGTCCTTATCTGATGATTGTTGTGCGAGTAAAGCATTACATATAATGGGGATTATGCAATCATATTTTAAAAAAACAATTAACTATAGTCAGCCTAGATTACGTAAGTAAAAATGTGCAATCAGAATATAGTTAGGATTACTTACATTTGTCTTACTTACTATAATTATAATATACGTTTATGTCAGCATGTTTAATGTAAGGTATATGATTTGACCAACTGTAAATATGTTCTCCTGTTTATCAAAGTAAGTTACTCCTCTCAGGTTGCCAGTTTTGTTAATGGTGATTTATATTTATAATGATTTATGGATAATTGAGTTTTTATTGCTTTTAATTTACATTGAAAATGAAAGACGAACATTTAGAGTAAGTGCTCCTCTTGGGTTAAAGATTAAAGTCCTACATGTGGACTTTGATTAAAAAACAGTAGCAAAAATAAAGTAAAGAAAAGAATCAGCATCACATGTTGTCGAATACACACAGTACACTTGTAGTTTGTGTCTTTTTGTTCGGGTCATTTGATTCGTACATACAGAATATGCTAATTTAATTTAATTCACATGGAAAATGTTTTGAGATGTTTTAAGACATGAAAAGGATATTTGTGGAACTACATCCTTTTTTTAGTATAAGAACTATTTTCATTTGTTTAATTTTTAAATTATCTAAAAGTATTAAGAATGTTAAAATCGTTAGATAAGTAAATTGTTTAATAGTTAATAACTAGACTAACGATAACTAGACAACAAAAGTAGTTTTGTTGTCTAGTTATCTGAAAGTAATGGTTGAATGATAAGCTAAAGCTTAAAGATAAATTGTTAAAATAGTTGTATAAAAGTAATAAAGAGTGAAATAGCTAAAATTAATTATTATTAAACAGTTTAAATAGATTTAGCTGAAAGTTATGAATTTGAAACGGCTAAACGTAAAGAAAAATGGTTGAAGATAAACAAGTTATAAATAGTTGCAATAAAACTACAAATAATGACTAAAAGAAATGGATAAATTGTTCCAATGTCAAGCTTCTCTCCTAGTGGTAGTACAAAATGTTAACTTGACTAAACGGACAAAAACACTGATGGTTTCATTGTATTTAAACTAGTGCTGGGCAGCTATTACAATTTAAATTTTTTTGCAATTAATCGCAATTAATCTCATTGTTATGCACAAAGTTCAATAATTAATTTAGAAGTAGTGTATTGTGCACCTTTATTTTAAAAGTACTGCTATGTGAACAAAAGCTCAATAACATTTGGTTTGAAACTTTAAACAGATCAGGTTCTTTTTAACAGCAGTATTCTTTACACAGTAGCAGTTATATTTCTTCACTATCTGTGCTCAGTGTGCTGACTTTATTTGAAACGTTCCACTGCTGTGCAACATGAATAAAATGTTCCGTGCACGTTTCAGCAAAATGTGTGTCTTCTGTTTTCATGACAGTCAGAGCATGTCAACGCAGCTCCCACTGTTCATCAATATAATGCACCGTAACTCAGAGGTGACGACGGTTACCCGGCGATGTCCGGTAGTCTCCGGTGAGAGCGACGGCCGGTGCGCGTTGTGACTCTGTCTCTTTTGTAGTCCTCTCCTTTTCATACAACTCGTGTGTTCTTCTGGTGACGGTGCGTCTGGAGGGAGGCTCCTACGTGACGTCATTCATGATCCTGAGAACGTTCCTCAGACCGACGTCTTCTCAACACTAGTCGTCCTGCAGTTTGTATCTCTCCACTTCTCTGTGGCGTCTGTTGGCTTGTCTCTAATTTATCTCTACTTCTCCACACGCTGCATCAACGTAGTGATGAAGACTCCTCCACCGCTGCCAGTGACCAACGCACTTTAAAAATAATAATAAAAAATAAAACTGCGTTAACGTGCGATAAAATAATTGTCGGCGTTCATTAATAAATCTGTTAATGCGATAATATCGCGTTAACTTGCCCAGCACTAATTTAAACATTAACAATATCACTTTTACGTAATAAATAGTGTTAAATATCATCTGGTGTGGAATCAATTCAAATGGACACATTGGAACATGATGGCTGGCAACCACTTTAATAAATCAATAACTTTTAATTTTGAGCATTCACAAGTTAATCATTTCTTTTAGGAATCTTTTAGGGTGGACTTTCATTTTAACAATATGTGCTTGTTTTGTGATATTAATTACCAAAAGATGAAGGACTCAAATCAAAAAAATGTCTTCTTGATTTAGCTCAGCTGTACAACGTACGAAAACCAACAAATTAAATGAAAGATTAGCTCACTGATGTAGTTTTTTATTAAAGAAGACGACCTTGTGAGCTGTTTTTAAAAATGGTGTCTTTCAGGAAAACCAATACATAATCAATGGCGAAGCATTTGATTTTCACCTTTTCTCTCAGGATGCCTGTATCAATCAGAGACAGATCTGCAGTGGGTCGGTTTCCATCCGTTACTCCCATATTTTGGGAAGACGAGGAGGAAGAAAAGGAAGAGCCAGAGGAAGACGATGCTGAGGAAGAAAACGCGTGTCGGCGGTGGCTTCGTAAGGTCTGCCCGTGCTGCTGTCCCAAACCCAACGACGACGACACCGACATTTTGGTCAAAAAGATCGACAAGCCGGGAAAAGAGGACGGAATAAATGGCGAGAAGCCGGTGACGGGCGGCAGCCAGCTTGATGGTAACTGACGTCTCAGAGAACTCACGATTGTGTCATCAAACAAAGTAAATGTCAGCCATGAGATTGGCTTCACCCTATTTGGTTTTGTGTCGTTGTTTTTTTTCCCTCAGAACTTCTTCTGAATGTCCAATCTATAGACCTGATGAAGAGCAAATCGGGGGAGAATCGCACAGAGCACCACACAAACCTCTTCCAAAGTGATGACTTCATTATCCGCAGAGGACAGACTTTCCTGATGTGGATTACCTTGTCTCGACCCTTCAGCCCCGACACGGACAAACTTCACCTAGAGCTTAAAACAGGTTAGTCCTCAACGGAAACAGCGTGGTGCTTGTTGATTGGGAATTTGAACAGTGAAGTTCACCTCTACAGGGCGTCCTCATACTCAGTAAGATATCTTAAGAAAATTTTTTTTCTTGGTGCACTCTCCTACGAATGTCCAGCAGCATGAGCGATCTGTGCGCCTGAGAAAAGCCCCTGCAGTGAAGAACCTGTTTAAGCAACAACATACCTGGCTACAACTAGGAAAAGATTGTGTTTTTTTGGTTTTCATAAGTTTGTTTGTTACGTTAAATAAACACGTTTGTTACTTTGGCAGATGGTGTTACGCACACAGATAGGATATAAGAAGTAGATGTAGTCATTGTAACGTGACTCATTGACTTGTGGACTGATGTTTTGAAGCCTCGAGTTCGGTGATTTCGCCATCTTAGTTTACGGCCGTCGCCATGTTGTTTTTCTTCGCAACCAGTGAAAGGAAGTTACCATATGTGGAGGAGTGATGTAGAGACGCTGTATATTGCTCTGGCAGCTGCAGTGACCTGTCAATCACTGTGTAGCCCCGCCCCTAAAGCATCCCCTGCTTTATGGTCTGTTTGACTCTAAATGGAGCATAATGTACTAAATGAACATCATGCTGTATTGAAGAAGACTGTAAACTAGAGATTGAGACCATAAACTCATGTTTACAATGTTTACTGAGGGAATAAATCAAGAGAGAAGTAGAGTCATTTTAGACTAGACTTCTATACAACCAGAGGAGTCGCCCCCTGGTGGACACTAGAGAGAATGCAGCTTTTAACTCACTTCCGCTGCAGCTTCACTCTGCAGAACCGGAGGTTGCCGCCTGGGTGTTAAGCCTCGTTTCCACACAGTTTTGTTTTGTCTCAATAATGCCGTATGTTATCCGGAGTACGCCCCCTTGCGTTCGCCCAAGGAAATTCATCTGTTTACTGATAAAAACGCAACCGCAGGCATGGGAGAGAGATTCATTTTGTCTTTCTACAATATGCAAGTATTAACAAAGGTTGAACATCCGGTAAACAATATAATTTGGCTGGCAAGATATATATTCAAATGTAGATTTTGAAGACCTGTTTCTTAGAAACAAAATGAATTGTCTTTGTGAAACGCTGCATAGGATGCTTGGTCCTCTGTCTGCACAAATGTGTTCAAACTTATTGAAAAGAAGTGCTGCAACTATATGAATAGTATGAATAGTTTTGATGTGAAATATTCGCGTGCGAGTGTATCTTTTTTTTGTCATTTATTCGTCGCGGCCTTAAAGTGACATTCTCGAAGATCATTCCTCTAAATAAATGTCTGTTAAGTCACTTTTCTATCGCTGAGGTAACACAAGGGTGATGAGTCAATGCTGATGAAAGCGTTGCAATATTTATACATTTGCAGTGTTATGAACTGTGGCTGTGGCAACCTTCTCCATTGTATACACACAAATAATGGAACTATGCGCACAATTCTAAATCAAGCAGGAATTACATGTGAAGGATTGACACAGTCAACGAGAACAGCCTGACCTCTGCTTCCCATACAATGTTATCATGTTTAAATGATTGTGAATAGACATCAGAATAAATAAAGACGGAGACTTTCACAAATGGACAAGAGCCACGCTCATGAATACTTATTCAATTGATCGAAAGTTTCCCACATGACCGACCTCTGATCTTAAAGAGGCCAAGTGTGAAACTGGATGCATGAAATCCAGCCTGAGCCTCCGTGAAACCCTGAGCAGCGTAATCATGTCCTCCCTCTTTACCAGGCAGTCGGGGGAGCAGAGAGGCGATGGGTCGACGGCTGTGGGAGGAAACACATTCAACAAGTTTTGCTTTTGTATGTGTGTGTGTGTGTAGTATCTAGACTCTGTTGCATTTGTGTGTGAGATACATAGATTTACAGATAGAGAAGGAAGAGAGAGGGGGTTACTATTGCTATGGTAACAGTTCTGGTTGCTATGATCCAGGGAGAGAGTTTTTACGGATGCCTCGAGTCCTCGACCCTCTAACTAAAAATCCAGTCTGCTGACCATTGACCATCAATGCTGCCTTTTGCGCTCTCTCTCTTTCTCTCTCTTGTTCTGTCTCTCTCTCCCTCTCTCGCTCTTTCTCTCTCTCTCTCTCTCTCTCTCTCTCCCTCTCTCGCTCTTTCTCTCTCTGTCTCTCTCTCTCTTGTTCTGTCTCTCTCTCCCTCTCTCGCTCTTTCTCTCTCTCTCTCTCTCCCTCTCTCACTTTTTCTCTCTCTTTCTGTCTCTCTCTCTCTTGTTCTGTCTCTCTCTCTCTCGCTCTTTCTCTCTCTGTCTCTCTCTCTCTTGTTCTCTCTCTCTCTCTCTCTGTGTGTTGAAGGCAGAGATGAACACAGACCAATATAGATCCTGCAATTATAGCTGTGTGTGATAACAAGTGAAGCTTGGGGATAATAATTACGACGTCTCTTTTACAGGAAGACTTGTGCATTAAAATGTGACCTTATGTTCGCTACTCAAATGTGTACGGTTCAGTGAACGGCTGCTAGTTTTGCAAATAGAGTAGCTGAAATAATGGAAGTAAATTAAGTTTAGATTTTTTGTTTATTTAGAAACAGTATATTGTCCACAATGTGGTGGGATAACAAAACGTTTTTTGTACTCGTAGTAGTGAAGCAGCGTGATTCTGTGGGACGTATTCATTCGTTACAGCGCGGTATTTGTCGTCTTTTTTGTCGGTTTTTTTGTCTTCTAAAATCATTACACCACTCTCCAAATGGTGGATATTTCATATCAAAACAGTTTAACGGGAGAGAGACACTTTTCTCTGCACATGATCTCGGTTCAAACTGTCAGGGCAGATTCTTCGAGTCTTTCCTGTTGCTGGGGCAGAAAATGTAAATTTGCTCCTGAGGGTTAAAGGTAGAAAAACAAGGGTTTATCCCTCCTGGGAGCATGGATGTATTGCCTCTTAGATCGTGAGATGTGGTGAGCGCAAAGGTAATATTCTATGTGGGATTTAGGGGCCTAACTATTTCATGGCTGGGGGCGGTGGGGTGTATAGCCGTATATTTAATGGACAGATGTGACAGCAGCTTCAAACTTGTCATCTAACGCGCTGTAAGAAAGCAACAAAAAAAAGCTTTCCCATCATTATACACTGTTGCTGGGTTCATACTGAGTACAGCCCAATGCTTTAAATCAACAGGCTCCTTTCAGATTATAAAATATTCCACTCAAGTCTAAATGCAGCCCGAGGCAAAATGTGCACATTTTGCCTGATTCTCACGCAACGGGAAAATAACAGGAAGTCACAAACAAAAGCAGGCTTCAGCTTGTTGGCCGGTGCGATGCATAGCACGGCTGGTTCACTTCTTTGGAGGCATACTTGGAGGATTCTGTCGTCCACACGCAGCCATTAGTCACTCCGTTCACATAAACATCTCACGGTGAAATTGCAGCATAGTGAGTCAGTTCTGTTAAGACACGCATGATAGCAACGCTGCCAGAAGTTTTGTTTACACTCGGGGGGGGAGGGCTCTATAGATGGAACGCGAGCTACGCTCAAAGGCGCATTGTTCGTTTGGAAGCGAGAAGTCAAAGAGTGATATGAAACGCCGTGAACCAAACTCTGCAGAGATGATGTGTTTTTGTTGGCGATTCCCAGAAGTTATTCTTGTTCGCTCCACAAAAATCCACTGTGATTCTTCCACTGGATTTTGGATTATTTCAGAAAAAAGCTAAACGTGTGTGCGTCACAAACATTACGACACTCACACGTTTTGTTCAACGAGATAATAAACGCCACTTTTATAACTTTTGAAGCATGAAAACAATCTGCAGAAGGGTATAAAGGCACTCCACCACGATCACATGACTTCACGTCGCCACCACGTCTGACCAATCAGTGTTTGAACTTCACCTTTTAGCATCGGCTCAGCTTGCTACGAACATTAAACCGAGGTGGTACTAAAAAAAACGTCAGCTAATGGAGAAAATAAAACGGAGCGAGTTGAGTCGAGTAGCGGCGTGCTGCTCCGGGCGATAGATCAGCATTGTTCATTGTTCAAACAGCAAACTGCTGCCAGAGTTTTTTTCATTAATAAAGCTACTCTGAGATGAATCGCTGTCACAACGTGTGTGTGCGTGTGTGTGTGTGTGTGTGTGTGTGTGTGTGTGTGTGTGTGTGTGTGTGTGTGCGTGTGCGCGCATGTGCCTTGTCAGGACATTACGTTGTCCCAAACATATCCCAACAAGATAGGAATGCAGGTGTGGCTCATATTAATGATGAAATAAACCCAGCGACTGAATTCATGAACTGTGCGCTGCTTCTTCTCCTGTTTGGGTATGAAGAACAGCTTCCAAGTGCTATATTCCTTCACAAGTGTGTCCTCTCACCTCCGCAGGGCCACTGCCAACGGTGTCAAAAAGAACCCACGTGATCGTCCCCCTGGTGGAGGAGTTGAAGGACAACCGTTGGGAGGCTGCCGTTGTGAGACAGGATGACAAAAAGATACTGCTGTCGGTGAATTCTCCTCCCACGGCCGTCATCGGCCGATATCGACTCACCGTGGAAACGACTTGTGCAACTGGCCAGGCTGTCTCCGCGCATGACCCGGCTAATGACGTCTACCTGTTGTTCAACCCCTGGTGTGAAGGTAAACACTGGATTTAAAAAAATAGGACGCATATAAGGTTGATGTCTCCGGTTCATATTCAGGATGTGATCAAAATAAAAGAAATGCCAGACGATGCAGTCATTTAACCAAACAGTAACAATATAAAACTGTAATTTTATGCTTTAGAGGTGCTGATGGGTGATTTCTCTTCTGAGCTAGGCTAGCTGTTTCCTCCTGTTTCCAGTCTTTATGCTAAGCTAAGCTAAGCTAACCGGCTGCTGGTGGTAGCCTGATAGCAGACAGACACGAGACATTAATCTTCTCATCTCACTCTGCATGAGGAAGCATGAGCGGATTATACATAGGACCCATAGGACCAAGACAAAAAGACTTTATTGTTGTTTAGTCTTCCTTTTTGTTGTTTTGTGTCTCTTTGTAGTTGACTTGTGACTATTTGTAGTCTTTTTGTGTCTTTTTGTAGTTGTTTTGTGTCTCCACGTAATTATTTTTATCGTTTTGAAGCTATTTTTGTGGAACTAGCTTTTGTAGCTATTAGATTTCTCCTCCCCGTTTAGAAATCCTTTTTTTGCGATTCTTTGTAGTCTTTTTGTGTTTCTTTGTGGTTGTCTTGAGTTTGTTTCTGGTTGGTTCATGTTTCTTTGAGTGACATTTTGTAGGTAAAGGCCTGGGGGTCCCTGACACTTTTGGCCCCTGAGCCTGTGTCCTGTTGGCCCGTTCAGTGATAAGACTTCCTATATGAAGGGGTGATTCTAAGCTAACGAAAAAGATTCTTAGTTTCAGGTGACTGTACGCTAATGAAAACATAGTAATGAATAGTATATTCCATCTCTGCCAATAGATCCCCTGAAATGCTTCACACTGGCTCTTTAGGAACATGTTGTGCCATGGCCTCTGAAATACCTAAAAGCATCACCTTTAGGTCCCTTGTTAATCTTACTAGCGTTTCATCTCAAAAAGACCACAACAGCGTTCACCATCACTTCCTTAATCTGAAAAACAAGGAGAGATGTAATGCAAAATTAATATTTTCCACCTGTAGTCATGGGCAGGTTGATAAAAAAAATAGTGAGAACAAATAGACATTACAAGAAGATCAGATATTAGAATAGTACAAAATTCAACCTTTCTACCTCCAATACACACAATATTAGACATCTAAAGCATCTCAAATACAGTACTGAAGTATGCAAACACCCACAACAATCGTACAAACAGGTTTGCTGTGTCAGATGGGAGAAAATGTTCTCACTTGTTCTCCATCAGATGACACAGTGTTCCTGCATTCTGAAGACGAGAGGCAGGAATACGTCCTGAACGACGTCGGACGGATCTACTACGGCACGTCAAATCAGATTGGAGTGCGGACGTGGAGCTATGGACAGGTGAGTGGGCCGTTTGACCGCTCAGCGTTTGGTGGACAGAAACTGACCGTTTCCTCTGTTCTGGTTTCAGTTTAATGACGAGATTCTCGATGCCTGTGTCTTTGTCCTGGAGAAGAGTGGAACTCCTCCGTCTGGGTGGGGAGACCCCATTAATGTGGTGCGAGTCATCTCAGCCATGGTGAGACTATTGTTCCACACCTTCGTATTTCTCCCTCATAATGACGGTGGATTCTTCTCCCTTTTGAGCACCACCGCAAACCGGTACATTTAGACAGAAAGGTCTTGGAAAACCTTAAATATGGGCCATAATGTCAACACTTATTAGCAACTATTGGCTGGATCGCCATGACATTTGGTACCGACATTCATTGTCCCCAGAGGAGGAATCCTATTGATTTTGGTGAGCCCTGACTCTTTGACATTTCTGTTTTTTGGTGATTTTTGACTGCCATGATTTGTACCATGAATCTAGTCCAAACATTCTCCTCACTTTTCATCTAGCGCCCTCAGTGGTCCAAAAATGTGTCTAATACTTTGATTTGGGACCAAATATCTATGAAACTATCGACAATCCCATCAGCCTCAACTGTACTCTGTGTTTAGCGGTAATTAGCAAACGTTAGCATGCTAACACGAACACTAAGCTGATGGACTTTTCATCTTTTTGAGCAACTGGTACATTTAGACAGAAAGGTCTTGGAAATGCTTAAATATGTGCTGCTGCTATGATATCAACAATTAAACAAACATTCCCATCAGGATACGTTTCAATAATCCGCCATCATCACATCAACGTTTTTTAATTTGTCCAATACTTTGATTTGGGACGAAATACCGATGAAGCTAATGAAATTGTGCTACGCGCTAATTAGCAAATGATAGCATTTTAGCGTTGTCACTGTGAGCATGCTATAGTATAGTAAGTACAAAGCACACCTTTTATATACTTATTTTGATTGTTCTTATCGGTTCTGTTTATATACAATAGAACAAATTTAGCATAACACAATTTCCACCCCAGAGATCAATTACGTATTTGTGACTGATGTTAGGCAGTTCTAAGCATTTAGCTCAAAGCACCCACATGTCATACAAATACACACGATCAATTGTTTCAAAGGCTTTATTGAATTGAGAGTGAAATATGTATGTTATTAACTAAAGGTAGATTATTATTAAAGCTGTGCAGCAGGGGAACCGAGTTCATAACTCTGAAGTATAATATTCCACATTCTTGATTTATCTAGATGAACTCCCCTGGTGACAGTGGAGTCCTGGAAGGAGACTGGTCAGGAGACTATTCAGCTGGAACCAGTCCATCCGTCTGGAGTGGAAGTGTAGAGATCCTGAAGGAATACATTAAGAACAACGGCAGCCCTGTGAAGTACGGCCAGTGCTGGGTGTTTGCTGGTGTATTCACGACAGGTCAGCTGATTGATGTATTAGCTAGAAATAACATGAAATATAGCATAACTAATAATTCGACCATTAAATGTCTCACAGACGCTGAGCTCTGCTTTCTCTCCAGTTTTACGGTGTTTAGGCGTTCCCAGTCGAACTGTGACCAACTTCAGCTCAGCTCACGACACAGACGTCTCCTTGACAACGGACGTGTACCTGGACGAGAACCTGAACCCTATAGACCACCTCAACGGCGACTCCATCTGGTTCGTCCTGACGCCGCCGTTGTGACGCCGACCTTTTTTGTTTTTCGCTCTCTGGTTTATTAAGCCTGACCTTGCAGTCTCTCTCTTCCCCCGCAAAAGGAACTTCCACGTGTGGAACGACTGCTGGATGGCTCGTCCAGACTTGCCTCCAGGCAACGGAGGCTGGCAAGCTGTCGACGCCACTCCTCAGGAGACCAGCCAGGGAACCTACTGCTGCGGCCCTGCTTCTCTCGCCGCCGTCCGCAACGGTCAGGTCTTCCTCAAACACGACTGTCAGTTTGTGTTCGCCGAGGTTTGTGGAATTAATTAATTAATTAACAATTCATTTTTAACAATGGGAGCACCAACACACACACACACACACACACACACACACACACACGAACACCGACGGACATCCAGAGAGGGAGACAACCTCCTTCTCTTTACCAGCGACAGTCGCCTCTCACCCTTCACTCACTCTGTCAGTCAGTAAGAGAAACAGCTGCCGTGGCAGGTTGTGTCGCAGTAAAGAACAAGTCCCAGTAAACTCAATTTAAACGGCAAGCTGTCAATCTTTCCTCAAACTTGCGGTCATAATTGAATAAATATTGTACTTTACTTTACCTAAAACGATACCTGGATCCGTTGAGACAGTCTATCAATCTCCTCTGCTGCGTTTCATCACCAGGGACAGCACACACACACACACACACACACACACACACACACACACATGTACAAACACAAGCAGAGCTATCCATCAGAATCATTTTTGGAGTAATATATCTATATATATATATTTCTATATATCTATCTATATATATATATATATCTATATATATGTTAGGGCTGGGCAAGTTAACGCATTAATTAATTATCGCCGACAATTATTTTATCGTGCAATAACGCAGTTTTTTTTTAATGCAATACACATGTTGATGTCAGCAAATCACCCAAACAAACGGTGGAGGAGGCTTCATCACTACGTTGATGCAGCGTGTGGAGAAGTATAGATAAACTAAAGACAAGCTAACAGACGCCACAGAGAAGTGGAGAGATACGAACTGCAGGACGACTAGTGTTGTGAAGATGTCGGTCTGAGGAACGTTCTCAGGATCATGAATGACGTCACGTAGGAGCCTCCCTCCAGACGCACCATCACCAGAAGAACACACGAGTTGTATGAAAAGGAGAGGACTACAAAAGAGACGGAGTCACAACGCGCACCGGCCGTCGCTCTCACCGGAGACTACCGGACATCGCCGGGTAACCATCGTCACCTCTGAGTTACGGTGCATTATATTGATGAACAGTGGGAGCTGCGTTCACATGCTCTGACTGTCATGAAAACAGAAGACGCACATTTTGATAAAATGTGCGCGGAACATTTTATTCATGTTGTAAAGGAAGGTATCTCTATGTGTCTATGTGTCCTTCACATATTTCAAGAACCGCAGATCCATGTTGTTTCCCATTTGTTCAGAGCCTTGTTTTCTAACCTTTCTCTCTCTCTCTCCCACTCTTTTGCTCTCAGGTGAACAGCGATAAAATCTACTGGCAGAGGAACATAGATGGGACCTTCAGTCAGATCTACAGTGAGAACAAATTGGTGGGCCACTTCATCAGCACGAAGGCCGTTGGCACCGATGAACGTAGTGATATCACAAACCTTTACAAACACCCTGAAGGTATCGTCACGCCAATGGAGATCACATCCACTCAAAAATGGTGTTCGTACTAATTAACTCAACAATTCTGGTCCTTTTCAGAGTCTGTGCAGGAACGCATTGCTGTGGAGACGGCGTGTAGCTATGGCTCCAAAGCAGAGGCCTACTCCTGTCACGCGGCGAAGGACGTCTCCGTGAAAGTGACCATGGACGGCGAAGGGCCGAAAATGGGGGGAGACGCAGAGCTGACCATCGCGTTGAGCAACGACAGCTCAGAGCAACGCACGCTCATCCTGCACAGCCAGGTGGAAGTCATATACTACACCGGCGTCCACAAGGCCACCGTCAGGAAGGACAAGATGGAACTGGACCTGCAGCCCAACAAAGGTGAGTGGAAAATGGTAAAACTCTTGATGGACACTGAAGAAATCCTAACTCCCATGATCCCACGCTGTTTCACGACGTCGCCAAACATCATTGTTTTGATTGAGAGCAGCAGAAAATTACACATTTTGCATTTAATATGATATATGATTGTATGTTAGCTTAGCTTAGCACAAATACTGGAAACAGCCCGTACAGTACCAGATCTCTAAAGTAATTTACACAATAAATGCTTTGGCAGATGCATTTTCTTTGGAACACTTTTTTTTATATGGATAAAACAAACAAGAAAATTACGACTTAGTGAGTGTTAGAGGTGCAGGTTGGCTGATGTTACATTTGGACAGAAACAGGCTAGCTGTTTTCCCCTGTTTTGCAGTTTTTATACTAAGCTAAGTAGCTATAGCTATACATTTACCAGGCAGAAATAAGTGGTATCGGTATTGTCATGTAACTCTCTGCAAAAAAGCAAAAATACTCAATAAAATACTCTTAAGTTATATTTTAAAAAAGCAATGAAGTTAAGATGGAAATACACTTCTAACATCTTCGGTCTACAGTACAGTATTTGCAGTCTTTTGGCTAGGCTAGGCTAACCGGCTGCTGGTATAGCTTTACATTTAAAAGACAAAAATGAGAGCAGGATTCTCATCTACCTCTCAGCAAGACAGAAAAAAGTCTTAAAGATGGAAACGCACTTTTACTATCTTCTTTTTACAGTAAATTCTTTGGAGTGGAGCCTAAAGTACAAAGACTACAAGGACCAGCTGGTGGACCAAGCGGCCCTGATGCTGACGCTGTCAGGCCGGGTCAAAGAGACGCAGCAGGTCCTCGCCACTCAGTTCATTTTCCGCCTCAGGACCCCAGACCTCATCATAAAGGTGGGCCACACAAATCCTCACAAAAATATTACCGGTAAGAAGATTAAGATATGAATTCTGATCTGATTTTGGGTTATTTTTCTTCTTCTTCACAGCCAATTGGGAAGGCAGTGGTAGGAGAAAAAATGTCGGTAGAGATTTCTTTTACTAACCCACTACCACAGGTGCTGAAAGCGGTGATATTCCACGTAGAAGGACTGGGCCTCCTCACTGCTAAAAAGATTCATTATGGGTGAGGGGCGGGGGAATCTACTTCTTTTAACTCCATCTGTCTCTTCTGTGATTCACACTGTCATTTCCTGTCCTGTCCTCAGAGATATTGGCAGTCATGCATCCGTGTCTCTGACCGAGCACCTCGTCCCCTCCCTGTCTGGACCGAGGAAATTACTGGCCTCATTGGACTGCAAGCAGCTCACGCAGGTTCACGGGGTGACCGACATCACGGTGGAGGAAAAAAGCAATGGCGCCCTGTAGCGATTCGTTCATATGAATTGATTAGCTGTCTCTCTTTGTGGTCATTTTTTAAACACCAGTATTTGCTCCAACTCATCACATTTGAATGTACTTTTGTAAATTGTACATTGAGATCGGGTTTATTTCAATATCAAAATACTGCTGCAGACGCTCTTTTGTTATTCAAACAGAGAGAATTTTAAATCTTGAGTCTGGCGATTGTGACGTTGGAGGACTAATGGCAAAACAAAAAGAAGGTACTCCAAAGCAGAGGTCTTCAACAGGGGGGTCTGCGAAATTTTTGGTTGATTAGACAATTTTTTATTGATTTTTTCCCCAAACATTAATCTGTCCATTATTTTAATAGTTCAGTATTGTATGCAAGATAGAGGCATGTTTATGCATGGCAGTACTAATAGGCCATCACTCATTTTCAATTCCACATTTATGTTTTAAATAAAAACGTCAATTTGAATAGCTTGTATGCATGATTATCATACAGTATGTTTATAAATGGCAGTGGCACGGCCACCCTACTCACTGTACCTTTAAAATAAAAACATGAATATATGAACCTGTGTATTATTAGAATAGCTTCAATTGTTCCTGCTGTAATGTTCGTCACTTCCAAAGAAGGGAATGCTTACTTGTTTATCAACAATATGTATGTTTTGATTATGCCTCTTGAGAGGGTACATTTGATTAAAATATTTCGACGGAGTAAACTCGACTACTAATTGACTCCAAATGAGGAGAGATTGATGCCACCTGGGTTAAAGTGGCACTAATTATAGAGCTCCTCCGTGATTGGCTGCAGGCAGCAGGTGAGATGGTTATAAAAGGTCATGGAAGACCTCATTCTGGTTGGTCTATGTTTTGTATTGGAGGAAGGCCTGTGTGTTTTGTGTACCTGAGGGGTTTCTCTCATTAATAGTCTGCAGAGGACCCAAAGTGATGAACCTGTATGGTTTGTTTCTCTGAATATGTATATTCTTCTAGGAAATCAATGCCTGCATGCTGGTCCATGCTTCCCACTCGCACTACCCACCGTCTTAAAGTTCCACATTGTGATAAGGATTAATCAATGAATACGCATGAGTAGCAAATGAGCTAATTTGATAATTTCAATCTTATTATATTTACATCCCTGCCTCCCTCAAGATTACAATATTCAGTACTTTCTCAGAGCTTTTGCTTGTACATTTGGGTATCTGGAGTGTCTACCAACCCACAACATGTGAACTAGGTCAACCCTGTCACTGTTTTTGTGAGCTGCCTTGATCAGAGAACATGTGATTCAACAAGGCTTGAAAGAGATGTCACGGCTTCATACAGCGTCACATCGTCGGCGTACAACACAAATGTAAAATCTGGTCTGCACTTGCCCAAAGGCTCACTTGCTGGCGCTCGATCATAGAACACGGGGGGCGATCGATTCGTTTCACTGAGGCGTCTTCTTTATGGGCGAGAATTACAATTCTGTAATTGATGAGAAGATCTTTCACTAAAACGCACCTTGAGCGGACACTATCCCTTTATTTCTAGCGCCACCTGCTGTAACCCTCAAACATCGCAGCCCCGGCTCAAAACCGTGTGCCAGCCTTTTTCAACGGTTGTGCCACATGCAGACTAATTAGAATATACCGACAGTCACGGCTTGAGAACTACTTTCGCACCATATTTTCCAAGCAAGCAAATCAGAGCGGGAGAGGTGGTCTTAAAGAGGCAGGCGCTAAAACGAAGCATTTCAGCCAGAGGGTGAATACAGGTATATTCAGACAATGGCATGAGACATTTTTGGGGTTTTTTAGCTGTAAAGCACGTAAACATGTTCTAGTAGAAACCCAGAATACAAGTATGAGCCTGAAAATTAGCATGACGTGTCACCTTTAACAGTCACAGTTGCTGTATTTTCTGTCAAATTGACAGGTTTCATTTTGGCTCTTTGCCCCCTTTTTATGGTCTTTATCACAAAGATGAGTACAAAGCTGTAAAGTTAATGCTAATGGAATTTTTAGATGAGATGACCTTTACAAATGAAAAGACATTGCAGGCAGTGAACAGCTTCCACAAAAAGTCATGCTGCATTCATGGAGTGGAGTGTGAGGAGAGCTCATCTCAGATTTATATTCTGCCCCTCAACCTCAAAAGCGGTTAAGATGGGAACGAAGTAAGCGCCTGAAAATGATTGCATTTGTTTTGACCGCTTTTGGTGATTACCCGATAGCGGCAGCGGGTCGAAAGAGACGCGGTGCAGCTCCATCACACAGGTGCACACAGTGCCATGTTATACAAGTCCTCACTAACAAGGAGACGAAATACTCAAGACACAAATTGGTGCTACTGAAAGGTCAACATATCTCCATGAAGCATCGAGCTTACTCAGCCATCTTTTTTAAAATTGTATCTACCCACTTTCCTCACAATTACAGTGCGCAGCCTTTTGCAAATTGGGACTGCAGAAGAGACAAAATATTTTGGAGTGCTGTGTTCAATTAGTTCTGCATCCTGTTCCTTCTTTCCACAACCGCGTTATAATGTCAGCAGTTCTGTTTCTATGCTGCTGTGTTTACTGTTTACAATGAAATACTGAAGATTTCTAAAACTAAAATGTCCAATTTGATTTAATTGGTGCAGCCTAACATCACAATTTCGCCTCAGCAAGCTTTACAATCTATAGAACATCCACATCATCCTCTGACCTTGGACCCTCGCATCTGAGAAGGAAACATGTTGTCAAATAAAATGAAGGAGCCTGCAGTGTTTTCCTCCAGCCCAGAACATATTTTTACTCAAAAGGTTTCTTTCATCCTTCTTTCTCGATCGTTTGCTGCGCTAAGACAAATGAGTGTCTACAAGACTTTTGACAGAAAGAGAGACGCTCACTGTGGAAATGCACCTGCTGTCAGAGCGAAGGTGTAATCAATATCATTAATGATGTTGCATTTAGGTGCCCCAGAAAACCCTTTCTGTTAGCTAGCGTGTATCTATGTTCCCAGAGTCCTATATTTCCACAGCCCTATGTTCCAAAGGTCCTATATTCCCAGGAACATATAGGGCCCTGGGAAAATAGAACCATGGGAATATAGAACCCTGGGAACATAGGACCCTGGAAACAGAACCATGGGAACATAGGACCATGGGAATATAGAACTCTGGGAATATAAAACCCTGGGAACACAGGACCATGGGAACATAGAACCCTGGGAACATAGGACCATGGGAATATAGAACTCTGGGACTATAGAACCCTGGGAACATATAACCATGGGAATATAGAACCCTGTGAACATAGGACTCTGGAAACATAGAACCAAGGGAATATAGAACTCTGGAAATATAGAACCTTGCTAATATATAACCATCGGAATATAGAAACCTGGGAATATAGAACCCTGGAAACATATAACCATGGGAATATAGAACCCTGGGAACATAGGACTCTGGAAACATAGAACCATGGGAATATAGAACCCTGGGAATATAGAACCCTGGAAACATAGAACCCTGTGAATATAGAACCTTGGGAACAGGACCCTGGGAACAAAGGACCTTGGGAACATAGGAATCTAGGAACATAGAACCTTGGGAACACAGGTTCTTTGTAACACAGGACCTTGGGATAGTAGGAATGGAGGACAGAGAGACCCGTACAATGTAACTCAGTTCTGCAAACTAGCACTTCGGCTAATAAGGACTAATGGCATTATATGCCAAATAGACCAAGCCCGCATGAATTTGGCAGTTGCAGAAAAATCAAATATATTATGTTCTAAATTTGAGGAAGTTTGGATAAAGGTGTAACGAGAATATTCAAAAGAGGTGGTTTCGGCCCAAGGAAGAAAAATGTAAATTGCTTTAAAACTACCACATGGTGGCGCTATCCACACCAAAAACCATGGAGATCTATTTTCGCTCACAGCCTCCTGATCTGCTAGGAAATGTCATTAAAATCTGTTGAGTAGTTTTCAAGGCGGACACTTCTCCTGAGCAGAGGTAATTAAGCTCTCATGTCTGACACGCATAGTAGTGCTGATTAATGTGAGTGGCTTCCCCTGGTTTGAGTTTGGTGTTTTACATAATGGATTTATGAAACTTAAAGCAGCCTAGTTTTACATTCTGTTACATCAGTGTTTCCCAAAACTTTTTATCTGGGGACAAAACCATTGTGACCCATTTCCCAACAGGCTTATTTATAAATTACGAGAAGCGTGAATGAATGTTCCCTCCCGACCATTTTTACTGTTGTTTCCACGTCACCTTACGTTATCTAGAAGAGACGAACGTTTGACAATTACAAACAATACGGACGTTCAGGTTCCCTCATGTGGCTCAAAGGTGTACTGCACATACAAATGTTATTAAATACAAAATTTAACATTGAAGCAAATTTATTTAGCGATGGAAACAGTTACAGGAAATCCTAACTTTTGATAAGCTTTAAATTAAAAATGTTGATACAAGGATAATGAATAAATGATTCATAATAATGAATCACTGAAAAAATGAATTGAATATTAAGGCTCTGTCCATCGGCTTATCAATTAATTGAGTTTCTGCACTACGAATATCACTTTATCTTGCAAATGAAGGCTGAACATGACCACAGCTCAGCTGGTGTCAGAACGCCATCATATCATTTCTGTGCAAAGCATCATGTTCCAAGATAACATGATATTGCCATGCTTCCCTTTTATATAAACAAAATAAATAAATACAAAATAAACGTAAAAATACTGATGCATAAAAACAAGGAATTTATATAAATAAATTCAAAAATAAAAATAAACATATATCAAAATAAATAAAACAATAATCATTGTAATTTTGAATTAAATAATGAAAACGCAAAGTTATAATAATAATAATGATAACTTCACCTACAGAATGTTCTTGCCTACATATCAAAGAAAAACACCATTATATCATTTCTATATTTCATAAACTGGAACTGTAAAATAACACTTGATACTTAATTTCTTAGTTTCACTTTATTAGAAGTGTGTGTGTGTGTGTGTGTGTGTGTGTGTGTGTGTGTGTGTGTGTGTGTGTGTGTGTGTGTAGACAGCTATATGGACATCGTCAGAGACCCCATGTGGCTTTGTCAGTAAATTTGAACTCATGTGGGCAAAACAAGTGAGCCTTAATGTTGCGGTAAATACATTAAAGGCATTCTGTGTACGGTCTGCTTCATAATTGTTCCGCTTATTTAATTCACAGTCGGCCTGCTGGGCCCTTCCTGCTCCCACAGGAAGGGATTTCTTCTTGTGTGTTCATGGGTCTTCTGCAGGAGGATATGAAATGGCAGATTGCTTGCACTTTGATCAGATTTGATTTATATCATAACCAGCGATGTAATCGTCTGATGTTTCTCCTGAGTAAGAAACCCATTTATTCATGACATAGTTATTTGTTCTGTGTGTAACAGTAGCACTTTGTTCAGAAAATTCACTTAATTTACTGGAATGTAATGCATAACCTGCTTTATGGTCTGTTTGACTCTAAATGGACCATAATTTAGGTCAATTATGGTTTAGAGTCAAATAGACCATAAAGCAGAGTATGCTTTAGGGGCGGGGCTACACGGTGATTGACAGGTCGCTGTCGCTACCAGCGCCGTACACAGCGTCTCTACGTCACTCCTCCACAACTCAAATATGGTCACTTCCGTTCATTGGTTGCAAAAGACAACGACACCACGGCGACCGTAATCCAAGATGGCGACGACCAAAAAGGCGATGCTTCGTAACAACAGTCCACAAACCGACGAGTGACGACGTCACGACGACTACGTCCGCTTCGTATATACAGTATGTGGTTCCACGTAAATAGGTGTTGAAATCGGTGAGGAGAGCTAGTTAACGTTAGCTTTTAGCAGCCGGTGAGCAGCTAGTTAATGTTAGCTTTTAGCCGCCGGTGAGCAGCTAGTTAACGTTAGCTTTTAGCAGCCGGTGAGCAGCTAGTTAACGTTAGCTTTTAGCCGCCGGTGAGCAGCTAGTTAACGTTAGCTTTTAACAGCCGGTGAACAGCTAGTTAACGTTAGCTTTTAGCAGCCGGTGAGCAGCTAGTTAACGTTAGCTTTTAGCTGCCGGTGAGCAGCTAGTTAACGTTAGCTTTTAGCCGCCGGTGAGCAGCACTGTCCTGTTTAAGGCTAAGTAACAGCTAACGTTGAGGGAGGTTGCGATGAGTTCGATTTCAATGCGTTCAAGCTCTAGTCGGATTATAACATTCGAACACATCTAGTTTTTACTTCCTCTGAACAATCTGTCTTAAAGCCAGATGAAGAGAGGTTTGCGTTGGCTAAAGAAGCTGCAATGTCAGAGTTGTGCTGAACCTCAGATTCCCGCTTAGACCTTTAAGACAATGATTTTTTTAAATGTATTTTAAGGTGGGTAAAATTAAAAAAAGTATATATTTTTTTTATTTTACGGTGGGTGAAAGCTAATTATAGAAGGATTTACCTCTGGAAGCTCACTTTACCATTTCATTATATTTTCCCTGGCCTATAATTTGTTCTTGAGCTGTATGTTTCACAGCTCAAGAGATGGATATCCCCAGTGATACAATGCTTATCATATAATACTCCGGACGCCCCCAGGCTAGGACCCGGAGATGGAGGACTGAGATACAGACCTTTGAAATCAGACTGAAAAAATCGGCTCCTCTGTGAGCTGGAAGAGACATTACCGCAACAGAATAATCTGAAAATAGAGAGTTTACCCCAGTTTACCTTGCTTTGATGCCAACAAGTTGTTTCAAATCCTTCGCCTGGTGTTTGTGCCAGAATGTGGGTGGGGGGGATCGACAGCTATCGATATTGCAATATGCTTTTGACTGATAACAAATGGTGCACGCCTAAACAGCAACGTTATTGAGCCACGACTGCCTGGCTCTGAAATCAATACAGCCCCTTGAGGGATCCTGCTTCTTCTTCTTCACGCTCTTCTAAATGGCTGCTGTTTAAAATCACTTTGAAGACTACCTGCGTTTGGGACTCCCACATTCCGGCTCGTGGCAGATATTATATCAGCTGAGCAGCATCCGCTCGCTCAGCTGGCAAATCTTCATTTCAATTACAACACGCCCTAAAGACGGTCACAGTGCGTGAGGAAAAGCGGGGGAACCAAGACTCGAGGTTTGTATTAAGGTGTTTCGTGTTTCGCTCTCTCAGGCTGTGAGGAAGCACAGAGTGGTTTTTTTGGGGGGGGGGGGTCGGGGCTGTCACTGCAGTCGCATGTGATGCATCATTTAATTCTATCCGATCTGAACTCCCGAGAGATAAAATGGGGAAATGTCTGGATTCAGCCAGCAACACGTGTGTGAGTACAGGTAGTGTGGAAGATGTGCTCTCTGTGGGCTGACGTAAAGTCTGCTGCAATGTTGCGTATGAAACATCTGACCGTGTTGGCCTGTCAGTGTTTAACCGAGCACGGGAGAAAACCATGTGTCTGTCAGGTTTCAACCCAATCATTCTGAATCACTGCACCATAGACGCTCAGTTCATGTGAGAAAACCTCACCCTGTTAGTCTGGGTTTTGATAGTCCTGTATCAGGGGAACAAACAGAGAGTAGACCCGGGTGTGTGATGTCATTGCAGATGTTGCTGGCCTTCTTCTGGAGGCGACCAGCATACACAGTGTCCAGGTGAGGGGAGGGTAACTCCCACAATCCTCTTGTGCTGTTCTAACCACCAGGTGTATACCGTCAGTATACCTTCACTAGCCAGCGTAGCATAGAGGCGCTAACGCTAGTTATTGATGTGCTAACGTAGTCTGCTAAACGTTAGCTCCACAGGTTTAACCGTGACCGTCTCCAAATCCACTAAACCGGCCTGAAAATGTGATCGATCGATGAGAGTTTACGGAGCAGAGGCGGATAGTTGTTGGACTCTAGTCAGAGCTGGCCGACGCTACGCTACGATTGGCCAGTCTGCGTTTAAGGGGCGGGACTTAGCGAAGGGGTCAATTATAAGAACGATGCGTACATTCAGGCTCCCTCAGGTGGCTCGAAGGTGCACTGCAGATATAAAAGACAATGGAAGAAATTGAATGGAAGAAACTCAATCGAAGAAATTTTGCAAATGTACTTGCCGACCCACCTGTTGGTTGTGACCAAGTCTTTGGTCTAGGACCTGGTCCTGTCCCTGGTTCGGCTTTTTAAAACATATCATCATTTACAAGAGTGCATTAGTTAAATTAAGCACAATGACATCCTCATGTGGCATAATCATTTAAAATGACGGTATTTACATCACATGTTGTTCCCTACTTCATGGCAAAATGTGTATGTGCACATCTTTAATGTTGTCCACGTGTGTCTGTTCTTCTACCCGTGTGCATGTGTCCGTGTCGTGTGTGGCCGCACACGAGTGCATGATCACAGATCAGATGTGCAAAGTGTTCCTCTGGTCTGATGTACAGTAATGAAAAGAGACCGCAGCCTCGCCGCGCCTGAGGCAGTGTCACTGAAAGGCTTTTTGTTTGTTAGCGGCAGACACTCGCACGGCAGTCGATAAGGTCTGAGCCCGGTCCTCAGTCTGTAATGATCGTGAATGAGCTGCAGAGCCTCACCTCGGGCCGAGAGCATCTCAGCCGACTGGAAGACAACAGACATGCTCTTGTAGTTTAAAGGCACTGTGTGAGGAAACGTTAACCGTGCTCCTAATTGCTTAATTTACTAAATAATTACATGAAGTGGCTTTAGCCTCATTAACATTTTTACAGCTCGGAGACAGAAATTAGGATTAAATGAACCTAAAGAGAATCATCACAAGAGTCTGCAGCTCCACGGAGCTTTACGGGGAGTGTTGGTTCACTATCACCGCTCTCTCACACGTTTTTTCCACCAAAAGCAGAGCTCAGGTGCAGGTTTGTCAAACATGCACGGCAAAACATTTTTTGAAAATAGATGACAGACTCCTTTCCCATTGCTAGCAGACAAGAAGGCTTTTCTGTTTTGTTCTGGTGTGTGACCTTCGACGGCGCTGGAAGCAATGAAAATGTCACGGTGGTTCTATCTTTTTTTAATATCCGCTACTTATTCGGTGTCATTTTTTCAATCTCTCAAACCACAGTTGGTGATTGTTGGAACAGTGGAAAGACTTCCTGAGATTTATTTTGTTTCCGTGAGTTTGAATGAAGTCTTTTCTCTCAGTGGAGTCTGTTTATTTTCACATCTAACTCGGTGAATAAAAGGTTCATTTCAACCAAACCAGAGTTGGTGATTGTTGGACGGTTTTGACGAGTTTTATTTTGTGCGCTTCGATGATCAGCGAGGTAAAATTACTATGTGGCGGCTTTGAGGAGAGCATATTAATTGTATGTTTTGTGCGTTTTAATTATAATAATTATCAAAAATCCATGTTGATTTTATCTATTATATATTCACGCCAACGGGTGTCACACGGCATCGTGCCAGAAAAAGGGGTGAAAGTCAGCGCGTCCACCTGGGTGTCATGTCTCCACCACCGCCGATCGAAGCCGGAGAGCTAATACGGAATCATTTGTCTCGGGAGTGAATACTGATTATAACCTTTCCCTCTGAAGCCAGATGTTAGCAGTTGTTTGACGTCTCAGGACAGATGCCAAATGGTGATGATGGTGGTGGTGTGTGTGTGTGTGTGTGTGTGTGTGTGTGTGTGTGTGTGTGTGTTAGGGGTGTGTCATCACCCTAAATTGCATCTGCGTATTCATGCCAGGCCAATTACTTTTCTGTATACTCATCTGGATGAGCCGCTTGTTTTGTTTTTTTTCTTCTTCTCTCACTGTTTATTTCTCTGTGTGCTGAAATTAACATGCAAAATGAGGTCAAAAGTAATCAGTCTACAAAAATGGAAAATAGTCTCATGACGGCATCACTGACTGACAAGTGACGGGTGAGCGACACAAGTGACAAGTTAATGTAGGGCATGGAAACATCAGGGAGGGTTAAAGTGCCCTGAATACCCGAATTCCTCTTTTCTGTGCAGGAAAACAAAAAAAGGGCTTGTTTATGTAGATCCAGACATTACATTACATTACATTACATTACAGTCATTTAGCAGACGCTTTTATCCAAAGCAACTTACAATAAGTGCATCAACATTGGTAATCAAAAGAACTACTAGTCACCAGAAGTCATAAGTACATTTCCTTTTCCAAACAAGCATCTAAGAGCATGAAGCAGAGCATAACTCAGAGCCAAAGTACAGAAACAAGAAAAACAGTTAGTGCTGTAAGTAATATGAATACAATAAGTGCAACAAGCTAGTATGAATACAATAAGTGCTAAGTGGAAGGCTCAGGGTAGCACTTCCTGAAGAGGTGGGTTTTCAGCCTGATGAAAGATGGGCAGCGACTCCGCTGTCCTGACGTCAGTGGGGAGTTCATTCCACCACTGTGGGGCCAGATCCCGGCAGGACACCTCCTGCACCACTTTTCTTATGAATTCATTTTAAGTTTGTGTTTGATCTTTTAAAGCCCCGTCTGACCCTCCTATCGTCACTGCTTTACACGCACAACTCACAGATGCATCACAGCACTGCCCGTGTGAAATGTGACTATAACGCTTGCCTTTTCAGGTGGCCTTTGACTTTAATAATCATAATATTTAAAAAGCACTTTGCAAAACATTTACAGTCAAATTGCGTCACAGAGTGACTAAAATGGAGGACAAAGGTTAGCAGATGGAAGACGTTACGTAAGTGAAAATGATAAACAACAATATAAGACAACAGAAATGTTTTTTTGTGCCTGGCATTTTATAATCACTGTCCCTGCTGGTCACTCTGAACCTGCCCACAGATCATCTGTCTCACAGAATAACCTCAAAATGGATGAATAAGAAAACCGGTATCGCTTGTGAATAAGCAGTCCGGTGCAGCAGACATACGGCTCAGGCGGTAATCAAGTGGAACAAAGGGGCCGGTCGATGAAACGCTAGATCTGCACCATTACAGAAATAACAGGTTGTCAAATCAAGATGTCAAATCTATGTTTTTCTTTTTTGGTTCAATCAAAAAAACTCACATACAGCAAATCAATAGCACAGAAAGGCATTGTTTGTTCTAGAGATGCACCGATCCGGTACTGATATTGGGCCGTTACTGACTGAAGCTGGATCGGGTATCGTGACAATGGACCCAAGCTGTTCAATTCAATTCTTGTTTACGTCGGATTACATGTGTATACTACATTACATTACATTACAGTCATTTAGCAGACGCTTTTATCCAAAGCGACTTACAATTCAGATTCTATCTGTTCACCGTAGGCACAGCTACAGGAGCAATTTTGGGGTTAAGTGTCTTGCTCAAGGACACATCGACATGCGACTACTACCTCATGCGTCAGCATCTCGCCAGTTGACCGCTTACTCGAGGGAACTAACAACTAGCGCTGGGTATCCTCAAAAAAACACATACATACCAGTACCCTTAAAGTGATACCAGTATCAGCAGAGTACTTAATTTAATCCACATCATGTGAATGGAAGCTGTGTTGGCTAATTGCCAGCGAACTGCACAGCGCTCGTACACAGCGGTTACCACAGAAAACGCAGTCGCAGTACCATCACGTATAGAGCTGTTCACGCTGCTAGCACTGCTAGCACTGTTAGCTTCTAGAACTTTTAGCTTTGAGCTAACGACAGAGCTTTGCAGTGATTGGCAAAACCCATTCAAAAAGTCTTCTTTTTCTCGACCTGGGCACAAAAAGAATCAGTTGCAGGTGTTGTTTAACTGAAGAAGTGAATAAGAGAAAGATTTTATATTTAGTTTCACAAACTTAGTTCAGGAACAAGGACCACGCCCTGAACACGGCTCATTTCCCATGCACAAAGTATTTAAGCACAATGAACCCCTTCACTTGCTCTTCGACTCTGCTTTCACATCCCTCCCCCCAACCCCGTTTTTGTCTTTCTATTTTCTCTCTCTCTCTTGCAGGATTACAGGAACAACAGGGGACTCTGCACCACCAGAGCTTCCAAAGAGACGGCCTTCACTCTACGTCTCCATTCCCCCAGTTCCCGCCAGCCATCGGACACCAATGGTCCCCCATCGCTCACCTAACCTCCCTTCTACAACCTCCTCGTTTTCTTCCTTACATCCCTACATCCCTCTATCTCGACCCTACATCCCTCTACCTCGACCCCTTCGTCCCTCTACCTCGACCCCTTTGTCCCTCTAGCTCGACCCCTTCATCCCTCTACCCCTACCATACATCCCTTCATCCCTCGACCCCTACCCTACATCCCTTCATCCCTGTACCTCTATCCCTTCATCCCTGTACCTCTATCCCTTCATCCCTGTACCTCTATCCCTACCCTTCATCCCTCTACCCCTTCAGCTTCTGAAATCTAATCATTGCATCATCATGCAATAAACCTCGAAACTCATACTGTTACTGGCGTGGGCCTTGTTAGTAAAATTGGAGATTGGTATAAAAATAAACAATTATCTCTATAGCTTATGTCTTCGTTCATGACGACTGTAACTATATATTTAGTCTTGAAGGCATATTTAAGGGCGTGGCCGCTTTGAGTGACAGGTGGGTGCCGTTTCAGGTCGCTAGCTGCTAGCTGGCCGCTCTTCTGCGTCACACGGGCCGCATTCGTCACTGCCAATAAGGCCACGGCCGGAGCCACTTTGAGCTTCACGCGTCCATATTTCACACAGTTTATGATTGATACCCAAAGCCCAGGTATCGTTAATGGGACTGAAAAAGTCAGTTTGGTGCAATCCCTAGTATGTACTATCTCGACATCTCGTCGTGTTTAGTCTTGAACGGGTAAACTGGCAGAAAATGCAGCCGACATCTGCAGCGATATTGAGTGTCAGGGTTAGTTCGTCAAATCCACTGCCTGGGAACCTGATCATCTTCATTATTTTATTATTCATGTGTCGGTGGCCCTGGACAGTTCAGTCTAAATTTGGGAATGGGATCTCTTGGAGAGAGAGAACAGATGGGAATTAAGAGCAGTACATTCGAGGATCGGCTTACTTGAGCAAAACTCATTTTCTACCCACTAGGCTGGGGATGGTATTGTCTTGGTGAATTGAGGTACAGCCCAATAATGTGAAATTTTGTTTCATTGACCTCTAACCGTTTAGATACCCTATTTGATGCACAACGTTGTATGAAGTGGTTTGAATCGCTTGACAAGAAACTTCCTGTCTGTTGTGTTTCAGCCACCAAACTTCTACAGGTGGGAAGATGCTGCTGAAAGGGAACATGACATTTTAGCGAATCAAAAAGTACTTGGGGTTATTTCCACTCCACCTGCAATTTATTTGTTATCCATATTTCGCTGTTCGCTTTCCTTTTATTTTGAACAGTAGCTGGCACAAACAAAACTAAAAAAACAACACTGATTCATTAGAAAGATGTTGTGCCAGGAACATCTAGTCCTACTCTATTGTGTGAAAAGGTTGTGTGCTGAACTGTAGATGTTTTAAAGCCAAAATCTGACTTTTCTAGTCAGATAGAAAGCTTTTTTCCTCCACCAGGCAGTATTTGTCCGGTGCAACAAATTGTATTCGATCAACCAGGAAAGGTCATCTAACTGAAAATACATCTTAGCAATATCTTAAATCAATCGCCATCACCTGTCATGACTGAAGGTCAGACAATGTTCTGGCTCACAGATATGTTTTTTTAATGTTTTTATTCTTTTAGGGATGACAATATAAGACTGAAACATCACAGCAAATATTGGAGGGAGTGCTGCAGAATTGGGTAATTGGACATTCATGGTGCCCAGAGGATGAATCACACCAATAGTGATCCTCTGACTTTTTCCTCTAGAACCAAACTGTAGCAGACCCTCATCTTTGGTACTTGCTGTCATTTCCCTTTAAACAATTCATTTTTATTTTAATTCTACCTGAGTTGATTGGAGGGTTATTCTAATCACCTGTTGCGCAGGATCTTTGGACCGGCTCCCTAATTAAGAATTGAGATCAGCTTGGTGCGTTTCCCCTCTCGGCTAATCAAGGTGTGACGACGCCCTTTCTTTAGGGCTTAAGAGAGGTGGATAATTGAGCACTCAGGGAACTCTGATCCTTCCTCGACGTAATGCAGGCATCATTTTAGCAGACTCAGCCAGAAACGCTGGTCTTTCAAGCCTCTGATACCTCTTTGCTGTCTTACCTGCATCAGGGCAGACCTTTTAATACCTTATTTCTGATGATCAAAGAGGCTCTTTCACATTGTAACATTACAATGGCATGTTGGCATGCCGACCTTAAGCCTTGCTGGAGGCATGAAGTAGTGTCTCAAAGACCTGCTAGCCTGGGTGCAGACTCTAAAAGGCTATGAACACCAAGTCTGTATTTTTCAGCCAAAATTTCAATCATGTTTCGATGCCAATTTTTACGAAACGGGTTCAATTTTGGGCTTCGTTTTTTGTTGTTTTACCACTCAGAGCCACAGTACATTCTAACACAAACATCCAAAATGTCATCTGATGTGTCCACTTTACGACAAAACAAAAACATAAGACTACAGAGATCTGGAACACAAAGATAGATTGCTGCAGGTGATAGCAGAACAGCTTGGAATCAGGGATAATGGACGCCGATCGCAAAACAAACAATTTACGAAGGATTAGAGAGTAGTGAAGGCAACTAAACAGCTTCCTGCTCATATCATTCATACATTAGCCCTGTTTGTCTCGTATTGCACATTTTTGCAATGAATATAATTATAAAATGTTTCGTTTGCAAGGTTTCTGTACGCAATGATTTTCATTGAATAACAGAACATAAGAAAAGTACTTACTTGGTGTGCAAAGTCCTCAAGTCTTCATCTATATTAACAAATGAAAACATGAACAGGCTGCATGAACTTGTCAACGGTCATAAGAGGACAACTGAGCTTCATGACCTGTGACAAATGCTTTTAAGAAACTGCCAACCAGTGTCATGGGAAAGACGAGTGGGGCTGTTTCCTGTCGGTGTGTGTTCACTGGCTGTCAGTCACTCAGCCTGACACCACTTCACCGATAACAGCAGAAAGCCAGCAGCTGGTGAACACAATCTGCAAGTTTACTCAAAGTCATAAACATTTAGCCGTAACGTTGAGTTTCAGAGACACCATTCTATATTTTCCCCAAGTCACAAAATGTAATTTTACTTCCAAGTTCAAGGAGTTCTTGGCCCAAATCAGGGAAGTGGTTGGCAGCAATTAACAAGTGAACGCTGAAATTAATGATGGAGAAAGTCGCGTTTGATTGACCTCTCATGGGGGAGTATTCTGTGGTGCGTCGCTGCCGGTGATTAGCATGTTTCGGTCATTAGGGTTGATTTAGAACTCTGGCAGAGAAGTCAGATTTTTTTTTTTTAATGAGGGTGAGCTTCCCTACATTCACTGTTTTATTTTTGAGGATGATGTGCTATTCCACACACTGTGTGAATCCACTTAAAGAGTTCATAAGAGCATCATCAGCAACTGGATGTGTCTTTGTTCAGAACGCCCGCAGGATCTGGGGTGGTAGAGTGTACAAAATAAGTGGACAATCAACTCCTTGCATTCGTCGTAATATGATTGAAATGATTTCTTTTTCTTTTTTTTTGGACAAACCATTTACAGGCTCAGCATTAATCTTGCTGTTCTCTGTAATATGCTGCCAGTTCTTTCCCCATCGGAAACTCATTGACTCTAACTGTGAATATATTGTACCGTCAGGTATTGGAAATACTGTAAGTGTTGCAAAAGGGTTCTCCCTGAAGGGCTTCTGAAAAAAACCTTTTTTGAAGAAAAAGAGTTTGCAGTTGTTTGGAAGACTAAAGGTTTTATTAAGAACCCTTTTTTGCAAGAGAGTTATTCTGGAATATGAAAGGGTTCCCGGTAGAACCCCCCCGAATGTGTTCTAAGAGCAAGAGTTCTCGGTGAAAACCCCTGGGTGGGTTCTAGATGACATCCTTGGAACATGAAAGGGTTCTCAGTAGAACCACCTGGGTGGGGATTAGATGAAACCTTTGGAATTGAAAGGGTTCTCAGTAGAACCACCTGGGTGGGGTTCAGACAAAACCTTTGGAATTGAAAGGGTTCTTGGTAGAACACCCGAATGTGTTCTAGATAAAACTCTTGGAATATGCAAGAGTTCTCGGTGAAAACATCTGGGTGGGTTCTAGATGACATCCTTGGAATATTAAAGGGTCATCAGTAGAACCCCCAGGGTGGGTTTAAGATAAAACCCTTGGAAAATGAAAAAGTTCTCTGTAGAACCACCTGGGTGGGGTTTAGATGAAACCTTTGGAATTGAAAGGGTTCTCAGTAGAACCCCCTGGGTGGGTTCTTGTTAGCAGGTTGAATTGTTCTGGATAGATCCTCTAGAGAGGCTTCAGGATTAAACCATTACATCGTAGAAGGGTTCTCTGTAGAACTTCTCGTGGGGGGTTCTGGGTGGAACCTTCGATAGATGGTTCTAGGTGTAACCCTTAATGTAAGGCTCTGGGTAGAACGCTCTGAAAGGGTTTATAAAAGCAACCAAACATGTTTTTCCTACGGGGACAAGCCGAAGAACCATAGACGGTTCTAGTTAGCACCTTTTATTTCTGAGAGTATTTCCCATTGAATTATACTCAAGGGTTTTGTTTCTTTTGTTTTCTCCAAATGACCTGTGTGTGCATGCATGCTTATCATCTGTGGAACACATGCTGAGCAGCAGCTACCTTTTGAATCTCTCATCTGCTGAAAAAATAAAAGCCAGAGGTCTGTGTATTCACTCTCCAGTCCTCGAGGAACTCATCTGTGTTTAGTGCCTCAATAACAATTATATTACTGTCACCATATTTGTGTCCCATAGCAATTCAAACATGAACCGGGAGGATGTGAACCGCTTCCAATTTTCTTTCTGAAAGGCTGTGAATATTGGTTCCCGGGTCTCCCACTGCGCACAGAAACAATGTCAATACCGGGCAATTTGTTTTCTATTTGCAAGTCCACCTGCGTCTCTGCACAGGTCACCTTAACCACAGTCTATTCATCTCATCCTCCGCTAACCTTTTAAGAAATGCCTCCAAATTGACTTTGTCACCCGTTTTGAGGGGGGGTGGGGGGGGTGCAGACTCCTCGACTCAGAAGTCTGTTTCCATTCTAACGGGTGGATTTTGAGGAGCGAGTATGACAGTCGTGTCTAATGTGAATCAAAGCGTTTTCACAGGCAGTAAATGTGTATCCAAGCCCACAGCAGCCTCCGCGTTCAAACCACTATTATTAAATGGGGTCAGTGGGAGAACAGCACCGCCACATAAGAGATGGAAATCTTTTCATCCTCAAGAGCCCTTTGGGGAATAAAGTATTTTTTTCTCTGCATGGTGTTTCAAGAGGAAGGACTTTCTTCAAACAAAAGCCACTTAATGTGATGTGTTGTATTCACAGTCTGAGGTCGAGATGGAAAAATCTGATTTTAACTGAGATGTCATTAACGCACATGAAAGTAGTGTTTTGAGAGATCTTCTGCATCTGTTCCTGTTAAAAATGGCAAACTCCTGAACCTATGAACTCGCCAAATAAACAATTTACACAAACTGAATGCTTCACATTGCTGTTTCTGTAGGAGTATTGTCTTCTATACTTTCAAGATATGATCATTTAGACTCTTTGAAAGTGTGGTTGTATGAGGTTCTTCTCCACAGTCGGTGTATTTTACAATGATTACTCAACGATGAATGAGACATTATCAGACGACTAAAATGTTACGATTAACTTTCATGAACTGAAAAAACGATTTGAAAGAGTTTGAGTTGTAGGACGAAAACACGGACGACTCCCAGAACACCGTAGTAGAGACCTGTCAATCACTGTGTAGCCCCGCGCCTAAAGCATCCCCTGCTTTATGGTGTGTTTGACTCTAAATGGAGCATAATGTACTAAATGAACATCATGCTGTATTGAAGAAGACTGGAAACTAGAGATTGAGACCATAAACTCATGTTTACAATGTTTACTGAGGGAATAAATCAAGAGAGAAGTAGAGTCATTTTACACTAGACTTCTATACAACCAGAGGAGTCGCCCCCTGATGGACACTAGAGAGAATGCAGCTTTAAGCACTGACTTCCCTTTTCAGAAAGATTGCCGCCTGATTCAGTCACCAAAGTCACACAATAACACAAACAATCTAACCAATCCAGGCATTTCTGTTTTTGTCAATGGAGTCTTGAGACTTTGAAGAGAGCACGCCATTACTATGGATACGTCTCATCTGAATCATCCCCTCTTTTAAAGTTTGTTGACAGGAAGAAGGCAAAATAAAAACATCCAGTCAGTGTAACTTGTCTCTCAACACTGTGACTTTGTATGTGTCCCTTATGGTTCAACTGTCTCCAGGGGGTCTGTGTCTTCTCTCAAGTAAAACGGCCCACATAGTTCCCAAAGGGCAGATACTGCTGTTTCCCGGCAGTCTCTAAATCCCTAAGGGCCCTTTTCTGGACATATTTTGTTTCTGCTCCTCTGTGCAGGAAATATGTAACAAAGGTCACAGCCCCGCAGTTGTGTCACTTATCTTGTGCTTGTTATCAGATAATAAAAGCTCGACAGCCGTCTTCACAACAACAACTTATTATTCTCACTGCAGTGAAAAGAGCCTTTTATTTTTCCAAGCAACAGAAGTATTTCTTTTCATTTGATAGAAGTTTCTTTAGCAGGAATGTGGCAGGTGTGTATCACACACAAACAACGGCTATCATTTCGGTCAAACGAGTTTCATGTCCGCCCACTCCTGTACACCCGCCAGAACCAGCTCGTCTCTGTGTCATCTTATCTCGCCTTATCACGGGAACATTAAAAAGGATTATGAACCTTTCACCTCTCACAAAACACGTCCAAGACAGCAGTTCTACATTTTTGGGGAAATAAGCTTAATCTGTAGGGTTGAGTTTCGTTTAGAATTACGAAACCAGCACCAATACCCGTACGCTCACAGTGATATCAATACTGGAATGGAATATTATTTATTATTCTTATTTATTTGACTCTCATCGTGTGAATGGAAGCATTCAAGTGGGGTAAAATGCCACCACCGCCGTAGATCTGGGTACAAAAGGGATCAAATGCAGGCATCGTGTGACTGGAGAAGTTTTGATACTGCTTGGTATACTGGGTTATTTGGGTCGATACATTAAAGGTGTCGAGTAGCGACGCCCAGTCCATATTTTGTGACTGTATTGACGTGAGCTTACTTTATATCTATCACCAGACACAACTATGTGTTTATGTTCAGCTCAACCTCTGACTGAACTCAGCAACAAACTCTAGTTGCTTCTGTTACATCCCTCCAGTCTCTTTGCCTTTCCTTCGTGTCCGAATGTTGAAAAACTCATGACGAGCAAGTTTAACCATTTTTGTCTCACACTTAGCATCTTCGCCTTTATCCACCGTGGACGTATGGAGAAAAGTGGACACAGCGTTGGAGGCGGAACCCTCTTAATTCCTATGAAAGTTGCACATGAAGCAAAAAAGAGTTTGACTTCAGAGCATAAAATTAAGATAAAAAATACCCAGATCTTCCACATTATGGGGTGCATAAAGTAAGGGCTGTAGCGTCTCCTTCAGACCTCGGTCCAGCCTGGTTCTCCTTCACATGACTGGAGGAAGTAAAATAACTCGGCTATCAGTGCAACTTTTAGGGACTAACAATTTAAATAAGGGAAGTTAACGTACCTCAAACAAAGTGATCCGCTGAGTTACAGACGTCTCTTTGCAAATGTAAGTCGAAGAGAAAAGGTATTTTGAGGGCCAATGGCACCATGTGACGGAGACGTTTTTGGGACTAAGTCAAATTTGCTTTCCAAGTTCGGCGCTCTTCCTGTGGGCTTGCTGTCCGCACCAAACCGGGAGAACTTGCATCTAATCTCCTCTTTGTATTTATTTCCCTCGATTGAACACAACTTTAGAGAACCTTTATAAAGTTGTAGATAATGGCATCGTCTCCTGGGTAAAAGTCCTGTTGTTGTTTTTTAACCACACAGTAGAGCGTCATAGTTTGAAGCTGCCGTATTAGAAGACTCGGGAGAGAGAGCGTGCTGAGCAGAGCTAGCCCTGTTTCCAGCATTCATGCTAAGCTAAGCTAACCAGCCGCTGGTAGCGGCTACATATTCAAAAGTACAGAGTGTGGGGTATCAATCTTCTCGTCTAACTCGCGGCAACAAAGCGCGTTAGCCCAAAACGTCAAACGATTTGACCGAGAACACGTACAGTTAGAGAGCCCGTAGGCAGTCTTCGTTTTTATTCTTTCTTTGGCTACTTACACCAACACATTCATAGCCAAGATACAAAGTAGTCAAGTAGTTTGGTGTGGTATAAACCAGTCAAGTCTTTAAATAAATACTGCACTTAAAGAACACAACCATCTAGCTTGGCATCGATATTAATGTACAAAAGATTCAATGCTGCTAGTGCTGTACATTTTAAACATCAACAAGAATTTTTTTAATTAAGTGCAGATTCACTGTTGGCAGATAACAGCTGATTCCCCCTCCCCCCCTGCTGCCTTTTATAGCCCACTTTTCAGATAAAATGAACAAAAAGTTCACACAGTAAACAAACACAGGTTATTCTCTTCTCTTCAGGTGCTTTGAACCATTTGTCATCCTATTGCTGCATGATGAAAAGATCGAATTTTGCAAAAGAAGACCCCCTCCCCCTCTGTTTTACATCAACAGAGACACGTTTGATAGTGAGAAGGTTTCGTGTGCAGAGGGATAAAAAACACCGTGAAAAGAGCCTAAAATCCTCGATCTGATCTGAAAGGTTTTCCCGTCACGGCGGCTCTGCGAGAAGCTGGATGTTGTGCTGACGCTGCCGTCTCCCTCCGCTGTGCTTTCAAGAAGACAGATCGTAATTTAACAACTTAGCGCCGCTGTAGTCCTGATATCTTAGACTTAGCGATAATCAGCACTTTCTATCTGACCGCATAAGTCATCATTTTTTGCAGCATTGACAACTCAAAGAAGCTTAGACCACATCCCTCCTTCCTGTCCTACTTGCAGAGAGATTGTCAGTGAAATTGCAGTTCTTTTTTCCCATAAGTTTCACGACTGAAGCCCCGTTCACACGTCTACTGCAACCCGGGGACCTAGACATTTGAAACAATTGTGTAAATTTGAGATAATGTGATATCGCGTCGCTCAGAGGTCCCTGCGGCCGATCGACCCGGTCTCGGCCGTTCTCCGTCCTGGTTCCTCAGTGGTGGAACGAACTGTCGCTGCCCATCTTTCATCAGGCTGAAGACTCACCTCTTCAGGAAGTACTACCCTGAACCTTCCACCGAGGACTCTGCTCTGGTTCATGGTCTTAGATGCTTGTCTAAAAAAGGAGATGCACTTCTGGTGACCTTGAATATCTATGTTGAATGCACTTATTGTAAGTCGCTTCTCAATGACTGTAATGTGATGTAATGTCCGTGGGGAATAATTTCAGTTAATTCATCTAAAATACAGACGTCTCTTACTTTGTGTGAAATGCGCCACACAAAACACAGCCGTTGGGGGGGGGTGGTCTCCTGGGGTCTCCTGGGGAGGTCTCCTGGTAACACGGGTCCAGTGTGAACAGGGCTTATATTGAAATGTATTGGCGTCAGATATGCAGTGAACATCCTCACTTCAACGCAAACGTCTCTCTTACTTTTGAAAACCGGATTTTTTTTCGATGGAAGAACAGAATATATGGATTTTTGTTTTACAGTGTTTGACCGACGACAGTTACCGCATTGATAGAGCGTGGAAGCCGGGGCAGTCGCAGGCGCTAGCCTTCGTCCCCCTTAAGTGCAGATTTTTGATATCGAGTTCATCTAACAGGACTGAGCCTCGATCTGAGGCTGGACTGATTGTCTTTTCGGACACAGTATCTTTGAGAAAGCCCTTCGAAAGCTGCTGTGGCACAGCGGGTAAAGGAACGGGTTGATGGCGGAGTTCAGCCACAGGAGCCAGAACGTGATCTCGTACCAGTAGTTCGCCACGCATTCGCCGCTACAGGCGGCGCGGATGATCATCAGAAGGGTGTAAGGAGCCCAGCAAATCCCAAAAATGCAGACGATGATGGCCAAAGACTTGGCGATCTTTTTGTCTCGAGAGAGACGAGACGCCTGTGTCCTTCGGCCGAGCGCATTGCAGGACGCCATGTGCTGAAACAGCCTGGGGTTCTCCCTGCTTGGGGAGAACTTCTCCCTCTGCATGAATATCTGACTGTTGTTGGCGTCCCCGCAGGAGGATGGGGACAGGACGTCGTCGATGTCCTCGATAACCGGGGAGATGGCGGTGGGCTCGCTGGACGACACCTTCCGAGTCTTCACAAAAAACACGGACCAGGCCGCTCCGTCTCTGAGCTTCCTGCGGACCCGCTGCGTCTTGACGTCGTCCTCGACGCAGGCGCCCACGTTCTTGGTCCTGCGGTGGATGTTTAGGTAGATGCTGAGGTTGAAGAACGCCACGGACACGAACGGCGTGAAGAACTCAAAGGTGGACGCGCTGAGCAGGAAGTACCAGGTGAAGTAGAACTCGGCGTAGCACTCGTGAGCCGGGACGACGCTCTCGCCGACTATCGCCTCCCAGAAGATGATGGCGGGGCCGTAGAGGAGGAAGGCCAGCGCCCACACCGCCACCATCTTGAACACAGCCTGGCGGGTCATGTTTCGTTGTGCTCTGTATTTAACCTGCGTGGAAAGAGAGGCAAAGGTGTGACTCACAGCCAGAACCTCTGCTGCACAACAACACTTATTGTTGCATTTCAGCTGTTATATTAAAGCCATTAAACAATTAACATACATTACATTGTACAACACCACAGACCAGAAAGACCGTATATAAGAAGTGGAAGTAGTCGTGGCGATGTCACCCGTTGGTTTGTCGACTGCGGTTTTGAAGCCTTGAGTTTGGCATTTTGGCCGTCGCCATCTTGGATTTGCAACCATTTTTGCAACCAGTGAACAGGAAGTGACCATATCTGGACTGAGTAGGAGTGACGTAGAGACGCCGTATACGTCTCTGGTAGAGACCTGTCAATCAGCGTGTAGCCCCGCCCCTAAAGCATCCCCTGCTTTATGGTGTGTTTGACTCTAAATGGAGCATAATGTACTAAATGAACATCATGCTGTATTGAAGAAGACTGTAAACTAGAGATTGAGACCATAAACTCATGTTTACAATGTTTACTGAGGGAATAAATCAAGAGAGAAGTAGAGTCATTTTAGACTAGACTTCTATACAACCAGAGGAGTCGCCCCCTGGTGGACACTAGAGAGAATGCAGGTTGAAGACACTTCAGCATTGACTTCACAAACTTTACTAGACCAGATCCACTCCTTCTGTTCTTACCTTTCACAATAAAAGCCCTTGATGTATACACTGTCACTGTTTTACCAAAGGGAACTCAAATTCACTTGGAGCATTTTGCTAAAAGTAAAACGAACAAAAAATAAATCTCACAGTAGCGTACGCTATACAACAGTGAAAAAATGGAGGAATAGTTTTGATGCAAAATATTCAGACGAGTATTTTGCATTTTGTTTTTTGTTTTTTTATTACGGCCTTAACAAACACACTTGCAAATGGAGCCCAGTTTGTCTAACGAGATGCTGGAAATTAAACCCACTCGTGAGGCTCTTATTCGGCGGAGTGTCACTGAAGCCAAACAGAGAAGGGGGGGTGTGGGGGGGTGTGGGGGGGGGGCTAAGAGCCACATTCACGGATGTGTGAAAGAGACATCTGGTTTCTCTCGCTCCGCTCCTCCCTCGCCATCGCCCGTCGCTCCTTCTCTTCACAATCGCCTCATTTTCACTTCACCTCTCAGTCTAAACTCTATCATTACGCAGAGCTCCTCCATTAACCGTTCTCACTCTCTGCTTGTTGTTTTTGTATCGGTGCCGTTGTTCTTAACGTCGCCTTGAACCATCAGTATCTCTCTACACCAGCTGTGTATGTCACCGGGAATCCACCGCTCTGACTCAATGAATAATGAACTAAAGCGACTTCATGACATCATGTCGGTATAAAAGCACAAGACAAAAATCCTGCTTAACAGATGAATAAATCATATTTTCTACTATAAGCTGCTGAGATCAAAAGTCTCTCAAAGCAGCGAAAAGCAAAGAGATGCTATCGCCTCACTCTGCTCAGATAAAAACGTTCCTCTTTTGGTGTCTGACAAATTCAATCAAAAACAAAACAGGCAGCGAGATAATAAAGTGAATAAAAACATGTTGTCTGGGAGATTAATTCTTGGGAAGAAGTTTTATAATTGATTATTAATACTGGCCGTGTTTTGGGCACCGTGTAAAAAAAAAAAGGAAACCAATCGACTACCTGGATATTTGATCAGGTTTTTACGCAGATGAAGCCAACAGGAGCAACACAATGTATGTTAAAAGTCCCTTTAAAGGAGCACTCCAGATGTTTCTCCCGTGTTGTTGGTGCCCACGCATCCAAACACACACACACACACACACACACACACACACACACACAACCTCGCACAACAGTTGACCTTCGTTTCAGCCTCCAATGGCGAAAAAAGGTGTGGACCGGAACGAGCTACAGAGCTGCTGGTCGCGTTAAAAAAGAAAGGAAAATAATGGACAAAATTGAAGTAAAGTGAAATATCCCCGAATTTTAGTTCTCGCCCGACAGCAGAATGCGCCTCAAGTGACCGTTTGTGATCGGCTCTCATTTCCCGGCTCGATGTGCAAACAAACAACGAGCATCATTTGAGACAAAAATGCGTTTTTATTTTGAACTTTAACGCATTCAGCATGTCTTTTATTGGCTTTGTCGACACGTTGGGACGTCGTGGACGAAGCCAGCTCACGCCTATTTGAGAACCGACTGGAGGAACGAGAGGGGAGCTGCATGCTTTGGTGTATTTCTCTGTTGCATCCTTGTATCAGGATGCATTAGACACCAAAGACGTCTGGTCCAGTTTGAGAGTTTTCTTTGTGCGATTCATTTGCACGTAAATAGATTTCTTTTTTTATTCCTCGAGTACAGGCATCGACCAATCACCGATCTTTATGAAACGACTCAAAGGCTTTATTACTTTTTGCGGCTCCTTCCATTATTGCCTTTCACAATAAAAGAAATTTGACCAGGCGAGTATTTATATTGCATTCTCGTGCTGTTTATTCACCATGAACCCTGGTGTGTGTGTGTGTGTGTGTGTGTGTGTGTGTGTGTGTGTGTGTGTGTGTGTGTGTGTGTGTGTGTGTGTGTGTGTGTGTGTGTGTGTGTGTGTGTGAAGGCCTTTTAAGTAGGAGTCAAGCTCCACAAACACTGGATCCTTCTCTTTCCTCAATGCGTCTCACTAGCGTGTGTCATTTGACCCTCACTGCTGCTTCTCTTCATAAAGAATCCTTCAACATAAAGCCTCACCCCTCAGCCCGATGATGACACCACGGCATTCTGTTTGACTGACCTGAGCAGTGCTTCCCGCGGCGCTTGTAAAATCGAGAGCCCTTGTTTTTTTAAACTGCATTAAATTGGGGCGACTGAGTGGACTCACTAACTAACGTCTGCGTCCGAAAACACTCCAATTTAACCAGACGGCTCCGGCTCTGTGTGTTCAAATCGTGAATGTCAATGACTTCTCACCGCGTTCTCTTTTACAATCGACTGTGGTGGTATGTCTATACGTGTGTGTGTGTGTGTGTGTGTGTGTGTGTGTGTGTGTGTGTGTGTGTGTGTGTGTGTGTGTGTGTTAATGAGCGCCTCTGACGCCGGTACTTACTGCTCTTGTGACTGACAGGAAGCGGTCATAACTAATGAGGACGATGTTGAAGACCGAGGCGGTGCAGAGCAGGTAGTCCATGATCAGCCACACCTTGCAGAGCCCTTTACCCAGCATCCAGCGGCCTGTGAGGTTGTACGGGATGTACACCGGGATGCAGAAGGCACCTGGAACAACCACACACACACACACACACACACACACACTGCATGATGAGTCAACCACCCTCTCTCTCACAGCCAATACTATATGAACATCTACACCTCTCCAGACCCCTTGCATGTGACTAGACATTGGCTGGCTGCATGCATGTTACCATGGCAAAGTCCCTGCAGAGGAATTTTAGAAACAAAAGGCGTCGCTTGTCTTCGGCTGCAGAAAAACACGAGGGGTGTGAATGTGGAATGCAATGGAAGGATGCTAGAAATAAGCAATATTCAAATGGTAAACACACGAATGATGCAAATAAAAAGGATGGCAAGGTCACCAGTGACTCACTGTAGTGACACTGTGGGGACATTACAGTGCGTTTCATTCATAGAGAGGGATGAAGAAGAAGAAGATGAAGAAGAAGAAGAAGAGGAGACACCAAACTCACCCACGAGGAAATCAGAGATGGCAAGGTTCAGAAAGAAGTAGTTGCTTTGATTCCTCAGGCTTTTATCCACAATAAAAGCCATGATGACCAGCGCGTTTCCGGCCACCACAACGACAACCAGAGTCACCATGAGGACCGATAAGATCACCGCCAGGTAGCCCGGGAGGACGGTCCCAGCCTCGGACACGGCGGGAGTCAAGTTGCCGCTGGAGTTGGACTCCAGGATGTGCGCGCCCATAGTTACCAGAGAGCCGAAACCATCGCACACCTGTTTTCATTTCACGCGCGGAGACGACGAACAAGTCCGATTACGCGCAAAAACGTTCCGCTCCACTTTGCCCAGGAGTCACGCGTGACAGGAGACCTGAGGCTAAATGGAAGTACTTTCCCCAAATCTTCCATTATTCTCCTCCTCAGAAGTCTTCTGTCATTTGAAGAGACACAAGTTGAAATGAAAGCTTGTTTTTAATATATATATATATATATATATATAGATATTGATATAAATATAGATATATAGATATATGGATGTTGTAGGTCCTCTGGGTGCGCGCGCTCCTCTCTCTGCTCAGCCGGGTTAGTACTCCATTAACAGCGCTGGTTGGCTGCTGGATGTGCGGGCACAGCGGAGCGCACGGCTGCTTTTGTCACCAACGTGAAGACTGTCAGACTAGAAAAATAACCACAACATCCGCTCATATTTACAAAATAAAGGTCTCACAGCGACCTCGTTTTATTTGAAGAGGGAAGGCTTTCTAACTTTAAAAAAAAAAAGTGCATTTGGAAGAAATGTGAATGTGTTCAATTCATGTTTTCTCAAAATATTACATAAAATAAAATGATATGGAAATGCAACAATAAAATAAAAGACAATAGGAATGACCACGAGTCCACTTTAAATCACAGTAATGTGTCAGTTGTCCACCAGATGAACACACAACAACAACAATGTAGGATAATATAAATATTTATTTAGGCTAAAGACAAAGAGGTGTGAAACGCTTTTATTTTGTAGGCAAGACCACATCCTGTTTTGCGCGCTGGGTGATTTCTGCGCACTTGACGTTGCGCTTCTTTGTCCGCGCAGCAGCTGATCAAAGGCTGAAGGAGTCTGCAATCAGTAGCTGAAGTGGTCCAGAACGCCCGAAGCGGACCGAGGAGAACCTGATGCGCGCTGCGCGGCCTGCAGGAGGTCCTGCGAGGAGCCGCTCCTCATCAGCTGACTGACATTTACACCAGACCCATGAAGTTCAGGGACTCAGGAGTCCACCTGCTCAGAATCACCCTGTTCTTCCTTTGTCGTCTCCTCCAAGGTTACACATCTCTGTTCACCAACACGCGCACATCCGACCACCGCCTCCTGTGTGAAGCTTCATGTTCAGTGTTCCTAATGGTTCAAAGAACAAAACCAGAACCAAGAGGGCTTTTACATGGAGCTCCAACGTCTTCATGTATATTTATAAAGTAATAACATACATTATGAAATATAGTAAATAAGTCATTCGAGACACGTCGACACCGTCGCTGTCATGAAAAATGACATTATCATTAGTCATGAAAACAGAATAAACGTTTAATGTAATTATTACTATTAATCTATTAAATTATTATATATTTTTTCATTGTTATATTTATTATATTGTTTGATATTTACACATATATATATATTAATAAATAATAGTTAAATCTATACTGAGCATCAGTGATATTGGGCTAGTTGTTCCATTTTAATATTTAAATATATATTTATATATAAATATAGAGAAGTTACAAGAAAAATTGGAGTAAGAAATATGTAAAAATGTTGTGCATTGTGGAACAATAGAAACATATGTATACTGCAATAGCAATAGTGTAAATAATAGGGTCCATGATTAAGCGTTTAAAATGCAGCAGTATAAATATGACTCAAACTGTACAGTATAATACAGTAACAGTTCCTGTGTTATTCTATTGCACAAGTGATTGCACAGTTAAGTCAGTATTGCAGCGCAGATATAAATACATAAATGATGTTCTAGCTGCTGACAGGTGAAAGGAATCCAAGGGCCAGTCAGCCTGTTGACTCGGAGGGAAGAAAGTTTCTCTGTGGAAGCGAGTCTGGACTCTGACTTCTTGTTTTTGACCGGCAGCTCACGGAGTGGGTGGAGAGACGTCGTCCGAGATGACGCGTACCTCGGACAGCAGCGGCCCGTCCAGTAGATTCAGATTCCAGTACTCTGCATTGTTCTGCAGTGGACAGCTGTGAGTGAAGAACACCGTCTTGTGCCATGTCGGTGTTGATTAGACAAGATTATCAAACCGCGGGAACGCTGCATACCGACCAAAGGAAGTGTGGCTTCACGTGCACGCGTTGACAGAATATTGACCGTCTTAGATTTCTGCTAATGGACGCCGTACACCAACGCTAAGATCCGCTGTTATGGATTCAATTTTAAATTGAAGAAAGGTTAATTGCTCTCCTTGTCCTCGAAGATGCATTTTCAGAAGAATGAGTTCTTCACGAGCCTCTAAAAAAAAAAAAAAAAAAAAAAAAAGCATAATTACGGGCTGAGATTATGGGTTCAGTGTGATGACAGCTTGTCAGGAAAGAAGCAGCTCTGTTAAGCGAATGAGCTGTAATTATTCTCTCAGTGGTTGAAATGAGCAGGCGGCTTGGCGCGCAGATATTGGAGGCCGTTTCTCAGCCTGCTGTGTTTCACTAGTGTTCTCCTTCAAATGAAATGTCCTCTTTGGATAAACGCTTCGCTTTTCATTCCCTCGAGGGAGCTAGATAAGTGTATTTCTGTTGTTTTTTTTACGTCACAGTTGCGGGGTTGTGCTGGTGACAACCAATCTACCGGGTGAGCAGCTGAGCCCTGGATGTTGTTTTTTAAACCATGCAGCCCTGGAGTGGTTGGCATGCAGACCTCGTCTCTCCGTGTGCATAAAGTGACAGCAGAACGGAGAGGTGAGGCACAATCCCACTGGAGCCAACGGGGGGTAAAAGCTCGCAACTTGTGAGAAGTTGAATATTTAGGAGGGCTTCAAGCGCTTGTCAAACGCATCGGGGAAAATGTGAAATAATATGTCAGTGGGTTTGAGAGCGTTTGAACGCTGAATGAGTCGTGAATGAATCTATTCCGCATTCGGGTTTCGGCTGAATCGACACTTACAAGGACGAGTATTCACGCGTTAACATTGAGACAGAATGGAGCATTAACGTTTCAAATTAAAGGCGGAGGAAAGCTGCTTTCTCCTTAACAAAAATCCTTCATCTGTGCATAATGAGTATGTGGTTTTCTAATAAAGTGGTTCAAAAGTCCTTGTGTGGGACTGATGAATATAAAAATGTCATAGTCGTATTTTTGGAACTCATCTCGTGGTTTGGTTGTTTAATGAAAACATGTTGTACTCTCAACATCTCATTTCAAGGCTCCTCAGTGAAACTGGTGCAATATGAAGTCTGAGTTAAAGCGATCAGCTGAAGTAACAATTGTTCAACGTTTTAATAGAGTCGTGCAGGGATGACATCACACTGGTTCCCTCGATAAAAAGCCATTTGGATTACTCCACAGGATTTTGGATTAAACCAGAAATACCAATAAATGAACTACATCGCGGTTTACATGCATGGATGGATTGAACAGGCCTATGAGACACAGGACCAGGGGCCCAAAGTGACAGGGCCTCACCTGGCCTTCAGCTATACAAAATGTCACTCAAATGGACCAAGAAGAAACTCAAAATAACCCCAAATCATAATAAAACGACTACAAAAAGACTACAAACTACAAAGAGATTCCCAACGACTGAAAAAGGGGCAAATCAACCACAAAGAGACTCAAATCAACCACAAAGAGACTCAAAATAACCACAAAGAGACTCAAAACAACCACAAAGAGACAAAGAGACTCAAAATAACCACAAAGAGACTCAAAATAACTACAAAGATACTCAATTAACTACAAAGAGACGTAGTTACGAAGAGACTCAAAACAACCACAAAGAGACTCAAAATAACCACAAAGAGACTCAAACAACCACAAAGAGACTCAAAATAACCACAAAGAGACTCAAAACAACCACAAAGAGACAAAGAGACTCAAAATAACCACAAAGAGACTCAAAATAACTACAAAGATACTCAATTAACTACAAAGAGACTTAGTTACGAAGAGACTCAAAATAACTACAAAGATACTCAAAATAACTACAAAGAGACGTAGTTACAAAGAGACTCAAATCAACTACAAACAGACACAAAACAACAACAAAAAGAGGCTAAGGAACTATAAAGTCTGTGTGTCTTGCTTCTATGAGAGGTGGTGGGGCCTTTTGGACTTGGATCTGTGCCTATTGTCTAATAATTCACCACGGTCACATGTCTTCACTTCACCACCACTGAGCTAAAGTCGGACTAGTGTTTGATAACGTTTAGTCGTCTCATTTAACTACTTGTTAGCAACTGCTAACAAGTAGTTATTAAGACACGTAAAAAGCTTCAAAATTCACATGAGGGGTATTCACTGACTCATTCGATGTCGTAGTTAAAATCTCTTAAGCATGTGTTAACCACAGACCTTATTTCAGGCATGTCACCAAAACCACGTTTATAAAACCACATGACTTTGAGACGAAGGAACCGGAACTGCAAAAATGCAATGCCGGGGATTTAGGACTGCTTCCTGCAGCGCTGAATACTGTTGTCGTCTCGAATAAATGATTTGCAATTGCAAGAAATCCCTGTCGACTGAAAACAACAATCTGTTTGAGCCAAAAGTCTTTTATTTCTCCTCTTCTGAAATTCACTTTGTCTTCTTGCTTTTTGGCCTTTTGGTCTTCGCTCCAGATTTGGCGGCTTCATCCTGTGAAACAAGAGCAAAAGTAATAATTATCTTACATTCGCACTCCACTTAATGGTGCCAAAGCTTTCTCCATGTTTAATATGTAAGAGCCGTTTTAAAGCTCATTGCTCAGCGTTCGACAGACACTCCCCCCCCCCCCCCCCCCCCCCCCCCCCCCCGAGCTCCTGCTGTGTTTCCCTGGCTTACCGCAACGCGCAAATTACAATGTTCTGATTGGCATTCCCCCTAATGCATTCAAATAATTGCATCCATCCAAACATTGCATTCTTAAGTACTCTTCTAAAACATCCTCCACTAATTATTGCTCTGACAATCCAGGCTGCTGACTTGTAGACCTCTCCACATTTCAACAGCCTCGTCTTTACAATGTCTAAATGTGGAATTTTTTTAATATGCACGCCGCTCCTTCATATCTCATATGGTGTTTGCAATGGGGCAGTAAACCAGTCACTTGTCCTCCTAATTAACCAGCCAACGGGAAGCAGCCTTCTTTCTGTTTTTAATAAGTGACTCACATGCTACAAAAATAAAACTGGTTCGGCTCTCTAATTTCCTCCTATTTTTGCATTCAGCCAAAATAGTTCTCACTCTCTCTCCTCCCAGGAGTAACTGGGCCGTTTCCAATTTACACTTTACCTCTAAAAATACAAATAATACAGAATGAGGCAGCTGACTCTTGATTGTTTTTGTGTCTTTCTCAGACAACACAAAGTTCCTGGTTTCCATCAACAGCATGTCTCACAGATTAACTCGGTGAACCTAAAGGGTCAATTCTGGTCTCTTTCTTGCCAAGAGTCTCGGCAACTTTATTCAAATTCAAAGAGAAATTATTGCCATAAAAGTGTCAAGAACAATGTTGCCAAAGCAGCAAAATACAATTTGTCCGAACATTTGGACAGTACAAGAACACAGTAATATGAGCATTAACATTGATATGTATACATTGTATACATATAGTATTTGTGAGTGATTTGCCTTTTATGTTTTTTACTTGTGAGAGTTCATTAAGCTCCCTATGTAGATATGAACGGCTTATTTTAAGCTAACGAAACCAAAACGTTAGCTTATTATACACGATTGAAAACATAGGTATGAATATCATATTCCATTTCTGCAGACAGATTGCCTTTTATAGCATTTGACCCCAGCTTATCCTTTTAACATCATGTCACCACGTTGTTTATTGACGCTTTAAACAGCTCAGGAGCCTCGTGGAGCAATTTTCAGGGCGTTGAAAATCACTTCTGCTGCAGACCTTCATCAGGACTCAATGATTGCTTCGCTTTTTTTGACCTGTCAATCAAAGAGCTTTAGACGGGCTTCGGTCAACTAAAACCAAAGCAGTTTGTTTCAGAATCAATTCTAAACTGTTATTGGTTTGTTTTTTAAAACCACTCGATGAACTATAATCAGGCCATTCTGCAGAGAAGCCCCTCCGTTCACAGTCCCGTAATTAGCCGTCCACGGGGGGAGAACCGAGCCGCTGCCGTCGGGGTGGGAGGAATAAAATCATGTTCTGAGAGTCGATGGGGTTTTGAAGTTGGATATTTTTTAAGAGCGGCTTTTCAGTACCTTTAATCTATCCGAGACAGCGGCTCAAAGGTCGATCACGTTACCGATGGAGTAACTTCGAAGAACACAAAGACGACTTCAAAGCGGACTGGACCTAACTTCAGGCTGGTGAAAGCGGGGAGAGAGTGTTTGATCTCCAGAACATGTGGCCACCAGACACTTCAAATGAAGCCGCATCCCTAATGTGACAGCTGCTGAAGAGTTACTGTGGAAACAGAGCCTCTACGGTTTAATAATGAATCTACAACCTGTAGCTATACGTACTGTCTGAGAGTGTCTTCTACACCGGGGAAAAGGCCGAGTAAACGTCAAGATACCGGGGCGATTAGGGCGCATACCACACGGGCGCATATGAAGACAAAGCGCAACCATAGACCGTGTACAAAGAAGTGGACGTAGTCCTCGTGACGTCACCCGTTGACTTGTGGAGTTCGCCATCTTGGGATACAGCCGCTGCCATGTTTGGCTTTGTTGCAACTGATGAATGGAAGTTACCATATTTGGAATGCGGAACGTATTGCTAGACTTCACGTGTTTTTTAGACTTCACGTGTTGCTAGACTTCACGTGTTTTTTAGACTTCACGTGTTGCTAGACTTTACGTATTGCTAGACTTCACGTGTTGCTAGACTTCACGTGTTGCTAGACTTCACGTGTTGCTAGACTTCACGTGTTGCTAGTCTTTACGTGTTTTTTAGACTTCACGTATTGCTAGACTTTACGTGTTTTTTAGACTTCACGTGTTGCTAGACTTTACGTATTGCTAGACTTCACGTGTTGCTAGACTTTACGTATTGCTAGACTTCACGTGTTACTAGACTTTACGTGTTGCTAGACTTCACATGTTTTTTAGACTTTACGTGTTGCTAGACTTCACGTGTTTTTTAGACTTTACGTGTTGCTAGCCGTTACGCGTTTCTAGCCTTTACGCATTGCTAGACTTTACGTGTTGTAAGACTTTACGTTTTGCTAGCCGTTACGCGTTGCTAGACTTCACGCGTTGCTAGACTTTCGTAAGAAAACACAATGAAAAATGGGGAGAACTTTTTTCTTCAGACATCATACGGAGCGTTGTATGAGGAAACGTTGTCTATGAGCAGCGAGTCCCCGGTTTGATTCCCGGCCTGACAGACTTGTCTGCTTCATGTCGTTGCCCTGTCTCTCTCCATTATCACTATCAAATAAAAAGGTATAACATGCTACCAAAAGTACAAGATACAGACGATCCCCAACATCAGAAAAGTGACAGCAACGTCAAACTTGACCGATGAGGTGTCAGCGGAAGATGACAGCGACGTGCGAGAGAGTCTCACCGCGGAGGCAGCGTACCCCTCCTCAACCAGGATGTTTCTAGCACAGTTGTTGATGTGTTTGAAGCGGTCCGGACCCAACAGGATTCCTCCGTACCATCGAGACACGACCACCGCGACATTACGCACGTCCAGGATCTGCGGTGAGACACAAAACACACGGTTCACGTGAAATGAGTGTGAAAAAAAAAAAAAAAAAAAAAAAGGCAGTGAGTGACAGTAAATATGTGGCACTAACACCCTTCACTGACAACCACTCTCAAGATGTTTCACACTAGATTCGGTTGATAAATCTTCGTGAAGTGTATCTGACTCAGGCCGTCGGCTGTCACTCTCAAGCTGAATACGCGGGCGAATCTCTCTATTTGGCTATTCTCCACAGAGTCGGATGAGAAAATGTAATTTCCCTTTCATCTTTGACTGTCGGTGTCTAGCTCCAGGAAGCGTTTAGCTGAGGTTAGAGGCACAAAGACGGGAAGGCTCAAGGTTTGATTTATCATACATGAAATCATGGAGATTACACCGCTCCCATCGTAATCAATCGACGCTGTTTATGAAAGACATAAATACCCACAAAATAACCATAAATGTCAATTAAAACAACACCAAACTGGAATCCACTGAGCAAAAAAAGACCAGTTAAAGGGGCAATCAAAACTTTAATTAAAGCTGCTCTAATCAATATTTTTATATTAAAGGGACAGTAGTGACATTCTATGGTGTGACCTGTGTGAGGTTCTCCTCCACAGTCAGTGTTCTACTACAGTACATGAGTTCATAGAACCAGACAGCAGAACAAAGTTCAACAATGTTCTGCTGTGGACGTGTTCTAGACTCCTAAAAGAACGTCTATCAAAAAGACGGCGAGTGTGACTCAGAGATATGAACGTAGACTGAAGGTGTAACCGGCAACAAGCCATAAACCAACCGAGGAGGGATAGTGATCATCTGTAAACTCATATCTCATATTCATAAACTACTTTATGGCCTTCATACAAACACTGTCATGTATTAAATGTATTAAAAAGAAACAAAGGTTGAATATCCTGTAAACTATTTGATTTGGCTGCAAAATATTTACTCAGATGAAGATTTTTAACCTTCTGTTTCTAGAGCATCTAAACTGTCCTTCTTTGTAAAATCAATAGAAATTTAAATAGTGCTTTTGTCAGTGAACTATTTGTCACGTGATCGCGTCCAAGATCGCCGGCTGGAAGTAAGCTCCATCAGCTTACCCGACGGAGGCAGCGGTAGACCAGCGGCTCTCGTGTTCTGAGAGGTAAAATGACAGGTTTTGGTTGTTTTCAAAGGATTCTCGTGGCTTCAAAGGGGAGCGCAGACGGCTGCAACGGCTTCAGTTACCCGTCCGAAAGGGCTATCATGACGGCGAGGTACAGCTGTGAAAATCATCTAAACATAGCGTACACTTAACCTCCAACAACGGGCCAGATACTGGGAGGATTTGTTGTCTTTCCCCTATAGCTTCCGTGGTCTAAGCTTATAACATGGCCTGCCTCCTTCTGCTGAATACATTTACATTAATATTCTCCTAATAAATAGCAAAATAAGCAAAGTTAACCCCCAAAATGTCACGTTAAAAGGAGAATTTGACTCGGCACAGCAACACACCCACACACAAAAGTGCAAAGTCATTGGAGGAGACCACATCTGGCTGCTGACACTATTAATCAGATCCTTTCTAAATTCATTACGACACACTTCCACATTCAGAGGCACAATGCAGAAATCTAAATGAGGAAACGGGAAGAAAGGCTTGTGGAGAGCAGTGAGATTAGAGAAGAATAGATGAAGGAGAAAGCTCTTCATGTAGATTGCGCAGCACGCTGAGGGCGTGACAAGTAGAAGATTAATCAGCGCGTGTTGCTCTGGAGAATGGAGCAGGAAGACGGCCGACCTGCTGCCGCCACTCCAGTTACAGTAGGTCAGCTGCAGGAAGTCTCTTCATCTGCCCGACTCTACTGTACGTCCACGTTAAGGTGAAGAGAAGCAGAAACATCATGACCTCGAGGAAATACGTGAAGGACTTTCGTTAAGGAAAAGACAACGGCTGCGCTGAGCGAATCCGACGGCGTTTACGCCACTTCGTCGCGCGATGGCGGATGTTATTGACGTGGGTCTGCCGAGCCGAAAGGAACGTGTGACGGCCTTATCTCCTTCCCTTTGGTAGAGAACGGTCCAGTGACCTTTGCTGAAGGAGACGAGATAGGAAGTATTTAAGCACCTTTCCTTCGCATTTGGGAGAATTCGATCAGCTCCGTGGTTTCACTCACTTATGAATGTTTCAAAGAGTATTTGATCACAAATATGGTGTTTTTTGGTGACTTGATCACTCTGGTTCGTTGCTATGGTTGCAGCGGCAACCTCCTGCAGGGGGAGTCATTATGGGAAAGAAGCTAATGCTGAAGTGCCTTCGTCCCACTCCTCTGGTCGTATAGAAGTCTAGTCTAAAATGACTCTACTTCTCTCTTGATTTATTCCCTCAGTAAACATTGTAAACATGAGTTTATGGTCTCAGTCTCTAGTTTCCAGTCTTCTTCAATACAGCATGATGTTCATTTAGTACATTATGCTCCATTTAGAGTCAGACAGACCATAAAGCAGGGGATGCTTTAGGGGCGGGGCTACACGCTGATTGACAGGTCTCTACCAGAGACGTATACGGGCGTCTCTACGTCACTCCTTATTTCAAATATAGTCACTTCCATTCACTGGTTGCAAAAAAACAAGATAGCGACGGCCAAAATCCAAGATGGCGACGGCCGAAATGTAGAACTCAAGGCTTCAAAACGTCCACAAATCACTTCCTCTATGCAGTCTATAGTGTGAAGATCTTTAAAAGATGCATACTGCTGAAGGAGCCTCCAGATATTTAATAAGAGTACGTCCTTCTAAGTCATTAAGTTAAATCCGAGCCACAGAGTGCAGAGTTGTGTTTTGTTCAGGGCTGTTTTGGAAGGAAACGCTGTATTAGTCAAAGACAGCTTGATTCATCAGAATGCTGCGCAGCGGATCACACTTTCACCGAGAATCCAAAGCACTAATTCCCACAAATGCATCCGTCCAACGGGGTCACACTGGCACGGACGACTGCCGTCATCTCACAAATGAGTATGAACTTTGACACGAGTCATGGATCTCATCTGGAGACGCTCTGATGCGACTCAGCACCTTCTGGTAATGAGAATGACAGAACTGCTTCAAGTCAACGCTGAGCTCTGATCACAGGAACCTTTTTTCTTTTTTTCCATTGTTTTGTTACGTCACAAACCGTTCACTGGCCTTCATTCAATATTACGGCGAGACAAAAAGTGTGTGGACAATTGTTTCAGTGTGATGTGGGCGTGGGCGTGTGTGTGTGTGTGTGTGTGTGTGTGTGTGTGTGTGTGTGTGTGTGTGTGTGTGTGTGCGTGTGAATCATCGCGCCATCTGACAGCACAAGTTCCTCTTTGAAATGTGGAATGAAAAGATTTTGTGAAAATTGCCATCGTGGACTATTTCTCTGGGGAAAGGCACAGAGGGGAACATTTACACATTATGTAAATACGAGCGGTGTCGTACGAGAGCCAATAACTGACGACGCTCAAGAAGATGAGTTGTCGTTCGGCTCTGCAATTTTCACATCATTCACAGACGCTGCGTCCGAAAATGTAAAACTGCACCACGAACTCAATATGTGCATCGTTCAGCACGGCGAGTAAAAAGACACAGATGAGTATGCATCATTTGAACGCACCTGTGAGTCACTTACTGAGAGCCTCCTTGCCGCTCGGTAACAAACCTCGTGTCTGCTATGAACGTTGTCGGCACGGCCGCATTGCATTGTGGGATGTTTATGCTGGAGTGGTGCTCCGGTGTTTGCGTACTGTACTACTTCACCAGAACTATTTGTTTCAGCTTTCAGACACACTAATCTCTCCAAATCTCACCGTTAGCACGTTAGCACGTTAGCACGTTAGCGTTGGATGCAACCATTTGGTGCAACAGGAAATGAACCGGGTCGCAGCGCCATCTTTAATGAAAAGGGCTCGGTCCAGGCTGGTTTTCCTCAGGAAGCGTTGGATGCTACAGCGGGTCACTCCGGCACGTTGTTTGGTCAAAGCGTTTTATCAAGCGTCCCACTTTATTCATTTCTGTTTTATATTAAAACGATAAGGAAGGCAGAATCCATTACTGGCTTGGCCCCTGACCCGATAGAAATGATAACGGAGGGAAGCTCAAGAGTAATATGCTAATTATTTTTGTTGTTTTTAGCAATAGGCTTGAGCTCAGGTGCTCTTCAGGAAGTCCTCCGTACGTGATTCTTATATTTTGTATCTAATTCACACAATATACAGTTTGATATCACGCACACATATGCTGTGTTGGTTTTAACGAGGTCCATTACTTAAAAAGCTCACGTCAGACTCGTAGAAAACTACCACAGAAAACAAGCGATATCTCAGAATCTGTGGAACTCATAACAATTTAAACGCCACAGTAGATGCCAAACAGTGCTGGCGGGGAAAATGAACAAGGCGCCTTGGAACAGATGCCAATTAAGCCGGCAGAAGGCAAAAGAAAGTTGGATGAAGCTGGCAAATTTAACAATGTGTTTGGAACATTCTGGGCAAAAGCTTTATGTGTTCTGCACTGACTCATTCATCAGATCTGTTTTCCTTTTAGACAAATGCAACATGCATTTAAAGTCACTGTGAGGAGCTTTTAACTGGTCCTGAACCAGTCTCAGTGTAGTCCTGATCCTCTATCAGACCTCCATCAGTACAGAGACCATCAGAGAGAAGATGGTCTGTATCTATAGAGTTATTCTGAATGATGTCATCGGAGCCACCGGGTCGGATTCTGGTGAAACCAGATGAACTCATGCAGGTTCACCAGAAACTCCTTCAGCTCAGACTCCAGCAGAGACCTGGTCCACCGTGGACAGACCCAGATCCTCCAGCAGAGACCTGGTCCACCGTGGACAGACCCAAATCCTCCAGCAGAGACCTGGTCCACCGTGGACAGACCCAGATCCTCCAGCAGAGACCTGGTCCACCGTGGACAGACCCAGATCCCCCAGCAGAGACCTGGTCCACCGTGGACAGACCCAGATCCTCCAGCAGAGACCTGGTCCACCGTGTCTCTGCTGAAGAGAATGGTCTGTTGTGTGGCGTCAACACTGAGTTAATGAAGTGAAAACCTGCAGTAAGTGGAGCATCCTCCCCCCCGCGGCCGTCTCTCCGTCGTCCTCACAGTCCTGCAGGAAGCTGTTCTTGTCCTCGCAGTAGATCCTACAAACAGACAGAACCGTGACAGCTTGAGACGTTTTGGTAAAGGAGCGATGCCGTGACACACCGGCAGCAACTTTAAATGTCAGCGGTAATGACCGCCCAGTGAGCGCATGAGCGGCAACACATCGACCTCATTAGATCACAACCGACAAGAAAAACCACAGGCAGACACACAGGACATATACACACACGTCTATTCACATGATCCACTGCGCCATCAGCCTTCTCTGCTCCTGAACTCTGAGCGGAGATGTGCCCTTTAGAGGAGACGCACAGGCCTCCACTCGGCACCGAGACGCCGCGCCAGCGATTTGCATAGCGACATAATGACAGAGCTCGGGTCGCACACAGTACAGACGTGACACTACTGACCTGTATGCATAAATGTTATGAGTGGCGCTGGCAATCTTCTTGTTCTCATACAGCTTCCCCAGGAACGTCTTAACCTGCAACACACGATGTAACGGCGTGACATCATTCCTCACACGACTTTTACGTCCAGTCAATTCAAAAAGCAAAGTCAGTTTGAAAAGTGACGCAGATGACAACTTCTGACGCCGACGCTGCTGACGGGTGAACAAGGACGGCGTTGGTCAACTGTTTGGAGGACGTCTCTGGTGCAACATGATGGATCTTGTGCAATAATTGCATTTATTAGAGTTTACTCATTTTGTTGCAGTAGCTTCTTTTTAATTGCACCGATTGCGGGCCACACGAGGTCTACTTCCTAATTTTCCAGTTTTGAAGCCTGGTTGTCACCCCCCCCCCCCCCCCTTCTCCTTTCAGCCAATCACGCGGCCCCCTTGCCTCCCTTAAGAGAGTGAGACGAGATTAGAGTCATAGTAGAGTCATCTACTTAAACTAAAGTCAGCATCGACACCATCATTACACAATCAAGTGTGACATAAAGATCGGCGTCATTGATAAGGTTTAGTAGGTTTATCAATATTATTGTATTGACAATAATGTAAATTATTGCTGTATACTGCATAACTAGTTAACTCCTCTTTGCGGTTGTGAGTTTCAATGTCGCATTTTAGTTTTACTTGTGTATACACAAAATGATATACTATTAGTTTGAATAAATTCTTTGGTTTATCTATTTTACACAATTTACTCCTGCGTTTATTTATTGTACAACGTCTGATTTAATGATTGAATATTGAACCCTCTGGGCCTCCATACAGGCCTATGTATTAAATAAAGCTGCACTGGATGAAAAGGCTTCTGAGTAAGTCTCCACTTTTCTCTCTTTTCTTCGGTTGAATATGTAAATGCTGTGCAGGTCACAGTCTGTTCATCCGCTCTCTGGAGGACTCGGTCAATATCTTTGTCTAAAAAGCACTTCAGAGCAGGTGGAAGCTTTTAGGACGAGCCGGAGCGTTCCACAGAGGGAGATGAGCGAGTGGCGACGAGCCAGATGATTTCTACTGAGACTCACACGAGCTGCTTGTCTTCATGGTTTGACAAAAATATTAAAATCAATGTCATTTATGTAGTTTTTTGTACCTGTCTGGGAGTCACCACAGGTGCTAAGTGAGGCTGGAAGGTACTGCGTCGGTCTGTGATGGTGTTCCCGTGTTTTATAGGAGGAGCCTCTTCTTCATCTACGGGACAAAATGTTACAAACCATTTCACAGTCAGCTGTGTTTCATGTTCAACGCAGCTAAGCGTGTCAAAGCGTACTGGGCGGTTACCGTCTGCGTGATCCGTGAAGAGATGTGCATCGTCTGCGTGGAGCTTGAGAGTCCTGAAGTCTGGTACGTCTTCTTCTTCATCATCATCATCATCATCCACTTCCTCTTCAGCCGTCATGTTCACCTTCTCTGAAGGATCCACTGCAGCCGGTCCATGAGAAACATGAAGTCATGCACTGGTTTATTTAAAGACTTTACTTTGATCGTCTTCTTTCAGACTAGAGGAAATAAAACACTTATTTTACTACTTTGTCTGTTTACGTCTGTAGATTTCTACTAAATTCACCAAAAGTTACCTTTACATAATGCCTCATTTGCATATTTAATGGGGTTTGTTCACACAGCATTCACACACTCATTTATACAACATTTATTAATAAATGCCTGTTGACAGTATTTTGTGATTTATGGAGTGATATAAGAGATATCCTGGATGTAAGAACCTTTGACTCTAATATGTCAACAACATGAAACAAGAATTGTGAACCTGGTTTTATCCAATGTTCACATTTCTGTGCTGGTGATGTATGTAAATTAGCACATATATATATAATAAGATAATACCTTGTTTGCATATTTAAACGAACATTTCTTCACCTGTAGTGTGTCTCCTTTAAAGTGTAAAAGCTCTTCGCCGAGTTGTCGACAAACGAGGCAGCTTGTCATTAAAATGACACCTGCTGAGCAACTTATTACCAAATTACCATTACGTGACCTTAACATCGGCTCCAAAATGGCTTCATGACCTATGATGCCACGACAAACAATTCATAATGGATGACACCAATTACTAGAACCTGAAGAAAGGATTAGAGCCCCGAGCAAAGGATTACGCAAATGAGTGAACGCTGCGCTCCAAGTCCAAAATCCCATGAAAGTTCCCAAACCGACAATGTGTCTGTCCGTCCCTCAATACCTTCCAACTTCCACCGCCTTTCACCCCGAGCCCAAAGGTTCCTACTGCAGATGTTAAGTATTTAAAAATATACACTTTCATTGAAAAAATAAATCATTTCCAATTTAAATCGAACAATATTCTTTACAAAGTAAAGATGAGTAACGGCTGTAGTGTTTCTACGCGTGCATATATACGCACAAAGAAGCTACGTCATAATCATCTATCTACACATAACAGTAACGCGTGACTTCATATTTAGGTGAACAAACCTTTGGTCTCTCTGATGTTTTTCATCCTTTTGCTTCCCTTTCTCCTTCAACCTAACTTCATTATCATCACCACCATTATACGTCCTCTGTTATGTTTGCTCCCTTTTCATTTCCTTTTCTATCAAATGTGCATTTTTAGGTTTTAGCCTCCCCCCCCCCCCCCCCCCCCCCCCCACACACACACACACACACACACACACACACACACACACACACACACTCTCTTAACCACGTCCGTCTCATCTGAATGGCAATAAGGTGTCAATCCGGCTCCTCTGAGTGCTGCGACCGGTTATACTTATTACCACATGAATCGCAGAGAGAGGACAATTCAAACCGCCCCAATAACAGCGAGGACGGTTCATATTTTTCAGGCTCGTTGCTCAAAAGAGAGCAGAATCGGCCTCGATAATGGATGACGCCGGGACTCGGCTGCAGATAACCGAGACGGATCAGACTCCCCGAAAAAAAACCCACTGATGCACGGTGACACTTGTAGAAAAATCTAATTTGGGTATCTTTTACTCTTCTTACACTTCAAAGGATTCTGCCAAGGCAACAGAAGCCATTACATAGATACTGATCGTAATTCAATGCAGTCACTCAAAGTCAGACCCGGCAGGTTTTTTCTGTCTTTAATGCACCCGACCGGCCTTTGTGCTCATCTTATCGCATCTTTAGACCACATCAGACAGCTGTTGTACTAATGGAGGAACATCTCAGCAGAGGTGAGATAGAAGACACATTTAGACCTCAGGTAGGGAAGTAGATTACTCCTGATAGGACTATTTCTTTATAACACGTGATCTAATAATTTACCTGCTGATAAACAGTGGGCTTTATCAGGGACAAACTGTTAACATGTGTGGATGTTATCGTTCACTTCCACTCGGGTCTCAATCCCACGGCATCAAATTCAGACGCTTTGTCGCCTGAGAGAGACACGACGGGTTTCCAAGTAGTGTAAACCCATTCCACGTCTTTAGACGTGGTATAATGACCGGAAAAACACACATAGGGCGGGTGAGAATGGGTGGATGGGCAACAACACAATCCAAGATGGCGACGGCCGTAATCCAAGATGGCGACGGCCGTAATCCAAGATGGCGACGGACGTAATCCAAGATGGCGACGGTCGAAATCGCTGAACTCAAAGCTTCATAGCGTCAGTCCACAAACCAATGAGTGACGTCACGATGACTACGTCCACTTCTTAAATACAGTCTATGATTGGTGCACCAGCTTTTTGGAGAGCTATGCCCCGCCCTCCAAAACAATATTGTCCAGTCAGAGTGAATCAACCGTAAACTCGGCCTCGGCACGTCTGCCAAGCTTTGGATTTTGTCTCGTGTAAAGCGATGTGCATGCAGCCGTATTAATTAAGAGCAATGCTTTGCATGTACAGAATGTGGAGGGTGGACTACGATGACCAGAAGATGATGCCAAATCGGGTCAGTGAGGTAGAATGGTGGGTTCAATGGCACACATGATGCCGCGGCTGGTAAACACGAGAGCCGGACTGTATGGAGTGGATTAAATAGTGTTTATCTGCTCTAACGACAGAGAGACTACAAAACGTCATCACGCCGACTGGTCCGCCTCCACATCCCGCAAACTACTGTAACTCAAACTTTACAGTCTGTTTATCGGCTAACGTTAGCTTTCTACTTCTACTTGATTGAATTCCTGCTTCATAAAGCATAAAAGTGGAGTTCATTTGTGAAAATAAGTGTAAGTATCATAAACATTTGTTTGCAATCAAGCTTATTTTCTGTATTAAGCCAAAAGCCTTTGTTGGGGGAACCGGGGAAATGCTAACTTCCTGTTTGACCAACATGAACCAGTCATCTCTACAGCACAATGAGAGCCATGCTTATGTTCACATCGGCGCAAAATCCAAAGTCTTATCTTTGAATTTCGAGCTGCAAAATGTGCCTCTGTTATCGTTGTAAACAGACAATGTGAGAGTCACCGCAACGGTACCTAAAGTGGGCGGGGCTTAGCGAAGGAACGAGTGCAGTAAAGGTTCCTGCTCTTGCCGCGTTTAAGACGTGAGCTCTACCTACCGGAACTGATGACTGTCGGGCCAAGCGTGATTTCGAGTCGTCACAAACTGCCTGAGTTGAAAGTGTGTTTCCTCAGGCAATGAATTTAATTTGTCACACCTCACCTGTTTCTGAGCTCCGGGATTTCTCCACGAGGAATTCTCGAATTTTCTCCACCCACAGGTAGAGGATGCTCTCCCCCGCGTGCTCCCTGTCGGGAAAAAAAATGGAAACGAATACATTATGAGGGCTGATTACTTTCCGAGAGACACGGACCAGAGAGGAGAATAGTACCGTGGAAACAATCACGTGAAGCTCTTTGTTGTTGCGGTTCCTGGTGGTTAAGTCAGAAAGCACTCACACGTAGAGGTCTTCCAGGCTGCTCGCCAATTTGGCCCTCTCAAAGCCTCGCAGCCACGCGGCACTACAAAAGACGAGAGCAAACAGAGGGTTATCAAGTAGGAGGACGAGTGGGTTTGTTG
>NW_027176539.1:1306435-1393935 GCF_023349555.1 Cebidichthys violaceus | reverse complement strand
GAACGGAGATCTGCCGGGGATCCAGAGGCTCCTCATGTCCACGATGAGAGAGGAGACGCACATCAACATTAACTGCAGAGGTACACGAACACCAGCTTTCAGTAAACACTGTCATAGTGTGTGTGTGTGTGTGTGTGTGTGTGTGTGTGTGTGTGTGTAACGCAGTGTGTGCTGTTGTCTAAGGTAAGAGGAAGTCTAATCTTGGATGGGCGCCACTTCACTTGGCCTGTTACTTTGGACACAAAGACGTGGTGGAGGAATTACTGAAGGTAAGGCTTCTTCACGCTCAAACAACAGCTGTTTAAGTTCTGTTTAACTGAAAGGCTAATGACTGTGTGTGGTGACCCCCCGGCATGCAGGCAGGTGCGGACGTTAACTTGCCCAATAATGTCGGCGATTCGCCGCTGCACAAAGCTGCCTTCACAGGAAGAAAGGTACCCGAACGCCGCTCTTCTTGTCTCTGTGTCGATAGTGTGGTTGTGTGCATGCATTTGTTCATCCAGTCAATCAATCAACCAATCAATGAAACGCTCAATCACGTATTGATCAGGAGGTTGTGATGCTGCTGCTGCACTATGATGCATGTGCTACTGTCATCAATGGGACAGCACAGATTCCCAAAGATGTCACTCAAAACGCAGAGATCAGAGGCATGCTGGAAGGTGAGCGCGAGACACGCCGTCCTCTAATTTCATGGAAACATAAATGTATCAATCTCCACGTTTTGATGTTTTGGTATTCAGTCATACAACTTGTTTGTATGATGTATGGGTTCTAAAATCGTCCCACTTGTTCTCTCGCACATCCCATAATATTACTGACGCAAGCGGCGGAGAGAACGGAGGAGAGGAAGCTGGAGGAGCAACTCCTGGAAGCTGCACGAGAAGGAGACCTTTCGACTTTAACTCAGCTGGTTAGTGCAACTCGGGTTCTGAAGAGTGAAGTCAATGCTGAAGTGTCTTAAAAGCTGCATTCTCTCTAATGTCCTCCAGGGGGCGACTCCTCTGGTTGTATAGAAGTCTAGTCTAAAATGACTCTACTTCTCTCTTGATTTATTCCCTCAGTAAACATTGTAAACATGAGTTTATGGTCTCAATCTCTAGTTTACAGTCTTCTTCAATACAGCATGATGTTCATTTAGTACATTATGCTCCTTTTAGAGTCAAACACACCATAAAGCAGGGGATGATTTAGGGGCGGAGCTACACGCTGATTGACAGGTTGCTAGGTTTTTGTCTTCATGGAAGTTAATTGTAACATTTTGGTTGCATAACAATGTCTCATTCAGCGTTCGGTTGTACTTGGCTCCACCCCTCTTGTGCCACTTCTGGTTGCAAAAAAAACCCAAATATGGCGATGACCAAAAACCAAGATGGCTACCGCCAACCTCCTCTTCTTATATACAGTCTATTATTTTTATGAATTATTTTACATTTTATTATTATTATTATTATGCCTAATACCTGGTTCTGATTTTCTCTCTCTCCCCCCCCCCCCCCCCCCCCCCCCCCCCCCCCAAAAAAAAAATGAAGTAGACTTTGTAAAATCCTACATTTTAACCAATAATTGTGTTGAATGTCACTGTGGTTACTGCGCGTTAAATTGGATTCAGATGTATTATCCATGTTATAGCTTTGCTGTAAGGATTGACTAGACTATCGCTGTGAGCATGTTAGCATGTTAGCATGCCACACTCTCAGATATAGTCTAGTATACGGTCAACTACGCCCTTTTAAATCTCAGTGACAGCAGCACATTGTCCATGAAAACCTTTAGGAAACTGCTCTGAAGAAAAGATATATATATTTACAATATGTGCGAAAAGAAACGCCAATAAATGGATGCTGGCAAAAAAGTTTTGAGCAGCCTTAACTCTTTCCTGTCCCGAGCGGCACGACAACGACCTGCAGGACATTTGGCATCAGTCGATCCATCTGTTTTATTTTCGTCCTGTGTGTGTGTGTGTGTGTGTGTGTGTGTGTGTGTGCGTGTGTGCGTGTGTGTCCTGTGCTGCAGCTCAGCAGGAAGAAGACCCCAGATATCAACTGCACAGATCTGCTGGGAAACACTCCGCTGCACTCTGCAGCCTATCGAGGCCAGAAGCAGTGCGCCCTGAAGCTGCTCAAAAGTGGAGCCGGCCCCAACGTCAAGAACAAGAAAGGTACGAGATGGCAATCACGAATTTAAACTGAAAGGAAACGCTGTCTTTATTCTGCCCGTAAAAAGACCAAAATCAGTGGATTGAGGGTGCTAACAGTAATCCCCTGTGTAGTTTATTCCTCTGTGCCTCAGAGCCACAAACCCATCAATTAACCACACTGTTGTGCTGCGATGTGCTGGAGGGTCAGAGCAACAGGATGCACATTGTTGATTTGAATCTTTTAATGGGTTTTTGGCAATAAGAACATTTCACTAAGAAAAATATATTTAAAAGAAATTTGCAAATAGATATCACCAAGAAACTTCCCTGAATGATTATTTATATTGAGACAATACTTCTTTTGTAATACAAGTTTTCTGAAATGTTACGTTTAAGTATGCAAATGATGCATTGTCTTATTAAATATGTGCTAATTTGCATACATTTCCAGAACAGAAATGTGAACATTGGATAACGCCAGGTTCAGAATTCTTGTTTCATTTTGCTGACACATTAGAGTCAAAGGTTTTTTACATTTATATCTCTTCGTATCACTTCATAAATCAGAAAATACTGTCAGCAGCCATGTTATTTTTACTAATAAAATGTAGTATAAATGAGTGTGTGAGTGGTGTGTGGACAAAGCCCTCAGTAGAAAGCTTCAGCACACAGAGAGGAATGAAGGTGTGAAGTTTGGTGGATGTCAGAACTACTGAAGTGGAGATTTCTGGATCAGAGTGTGAGAAAAACTCCATTGATAGAAAAGCTCCTTTAAAGAGACGTTTAGTTAAAGTCCAGACATTTAGAAGAGTCTCCAGGTGAAGAGGGTCACAACATGAACTAGTAGATATCACCACCAAACTTCACCACTTCATCACCCACATCAACACCAGCATTTATTCTGTTACAAGTTTTCTGAAATGTTATGTTTAAAAATGCTAATGAGGCGTTATGTATGTCTACAGACGCTAAAACACAAACAAGTCAAAGTCAGTTTTCTTTCCACTAGTCTGAAAGAAGACAATAGTGAATAAAAACCCTTTTTCACTGGGATGTCTCTTGAGACTGCTGCTTGTACCAGAACATATTCCCTCTGGTGTTAAAGTCAATCACAAAGTCTTTAGCCCGAACAGGAAGAGCAACTGACTGAGTAAGCAGTAAGTCACGTCTGCAGACGTTTACAGGGTCAAGCATCAAACCTAAAAAACAGTTGACCAATGACACATAAAGCTGAGTGTCCTGAAAATGATTTAAACATTCTCCTGTTTTCCTTTTGACGATAATGAACTACTAAGCTGTCAATCGGAGCTCCCCAAAATGAACAACATTGCCTCTGAAATGGCGAAGTTATGTTCAAAGTGGTGGTTTACTGATCCATTGAAACATATTCGTGGAGTATTTGGACTTGTTTTAAATGATTGAATAATATTAAATTGGTTTAGTAGCTAAAGTTGACGCGCTAGCTAGCTAGCTAACTTGTTTCGACCGCAAAAGGTTGAACGTTTGTGATTCAACTCTGACTCATAGCAGTGGTTTCAAATGTGTGTTGGGCACCGATGTTGAATACTAATCAATGGTATCCCCAAAAACACCGGCTAAATATCAGCTAGCTATTGCTAAACACCAGCTAGCTATTGCTAAATACTAGCTAGAAAGTAGCTAGTATTAAGCTAGCAGCAGTAAAGGATATTAAGTAAGAAAAAGTAAAAATCCACAATAACTAAAATATAACAAACTAAAAACTATGATATGATATATACAGATAAACGACTCCTTGATGTTTACCTGGATTTGTCTTTAAATAACCTATAAATATCATGAAATCAGTGTTTTTTTCCTTCTGTATCTGCGTGTTCTTTTGCACTAAAGCCCCCACTTGTCTTGTTCGTCCACAACTCGCAGGCCAGACGGCGTTCGACCTCGCCAGTGATTCAGCAATGAAGCTGGTCCTCGAAGGCAGCGCTCATCGGGTGAGTGCTCAGTCGACGGCCGTGCTTTCTGAAGTTGCTTTGATTTTGTTTTGTTGTACATCCTTCGTGTTTCTCATCTGCGCTCCTTGCAGGGTATGACTCGGCATGTCAAGAAGTACGAGGGACTCCTCTGGAAGGTACCGGCGCACTGCTGTGCTCTCTCTCTCTCTCTCTCTCTCTCTCTCTCTCTCTCTCTCTCTCTCTCTCTCTCTCTCTCTCTCTCTCTCTCTCTCTCTCTCTCTCTCTCTCTCTCTCTCTCTCAGCCTCCATTGAAATCAGAAAAGACTGAACAATAATAGAAAATCACAGATATTCAGGCTGCTGATTCCTCTCTTGTGCGTCCCGCAGAGCTCCAGATTTTTTGGCTGGCGCTCCTACTGGGTCGTCCTCCAAGACGGGGTTTTGTCCTGGTACTCGAAGCAGTAGGTGGCGACTCTCACCTTGCCTGTGCTCCTTGAATCATGTGAAAAGATGTCGGCGACAGATAAATGGAAGTGCTGCACACTTTTGATTAGAGAGGCGCTGGAAGTGACAGAATCTTTTCTACTTTTTAACTGGCCTGTCTGTCTGCTGTCCCACCATTAGAGATGTGTCAGGACCTCACCTCTGTCTCTCTCTCTCTCTCTCTCTCTCTCTCTCTGTGAAGGTCTGATGCAGCAGCCAATGTGAAAAGGCAAGGCTGCAAGTCGCTGACGCATGCTCAGTGTTTGGTAAGACAACACTTGAGAGTTCCACTACACTACATTGCTTGCATTGTTTAATTTGCACGAGCAAACGATGTTCTCGTTTTCCAGCTCCAAGCCAAAGACAGCTGCTTTTTTACCCTCAAGTGCTTCGATGACAGCATGCATCACTTCAAAGTGTCGCCTAAAAACGACCCAGAGGCAACAGCTAAAGTAGGTTTAATTTCTCCCCGGGCTGGTAATTAACGTCTCGTCTTGGTCTTGTTTTTAATACAATATTGGAGAAGGCTCCCAATTCATTCTCTGACTTGGTTCTAGAAGGTTTCACATATAAAGCACCAATCTTTCTTACATTTTTCACATGTATTACTAATATTTTACGGACGTTTTTTGTATATTTTTCACGTGTTTTTTTATATATCTTTCACATTTTTCAGATATTTTTTCAACTTTTGTTCACACATTTGTCATTGATTCTTTGAATATCTTTTACTAATAATATTTGGAAATTTTTCAAACATTTTACTAACATTTTTTAACTACTGGTTAACATATTTTTCACAAAATTTTCACATATTTTTCAATTTTTTTTACATATTTTTCAGAAAAGTTTTACATATTTTTCACAATTTCTTTTCACAACTTTTACAAATATTTTTTGCGTATATTTCTGATACTTTTGGGATATTTACTGTAGTTTTGCCGTATGGAGCTCTGCTAAGCTGTTATGAATAAGTATTAATATGACTAGGATGTGTGCTCTATAAACTAATTCAGTCGCAGCTGCTGGCACCAGAATAAAATGTAAAGATCTCTAAATTCAGATGAGGGAAAATAGCCTTTCAGTATAAACTGAATGAATCTATTCACAGGCAGCTCTCTCTGTCCCCTCTTCACATCCAGCACTTCGCCGACTTTTCCGCCCCAATCTTCCTTTCAGAGTTCTGGATTTTCTTTCCCAGCACGACACAAAGCCGAGTGCACCGTCCATCTAAACTGATCTTTGTAATGTTAATAACTAATCCCCAAAGTCAGAGGCTGTTACTTTCTATCCTTCTATAATATTAATAATAATATCTGCGTTCCTTAGACATTTGACGTTAAAGCCATGCATTTAGATTTTGGTTTAGTAGAACAGCACCCTACTACTTTTGAGTACACTGTTTAAAAAAAGCTATTGTTTCAAAATACAAAATACTGCCTTAAATATACACTACAATTTGAAGTTTTCTTAAATAGTACTGAATGTGTACATTAACTTCCAGGCTTGACTTGAAACCAGAGGACTAGAGGTTTAAATAGAACGTTTGATTTGCAAACACCTGATCCCGAAGCTCCCGTTTAAAAAAAAAAAAAAGTTTTTTTTTTTTATATTATATATTTGGAATACGTCATGTTGACCAGTAAAAGAGGACTCCTGTAGGTTTTAAGAACGCTGAGCGTCGATATCTCAAATCCCAGATGGAAGCTTGAGTCTGTTGTCGTCTTGCAGGGCTGGCTGGACGCGCTGGAGGAGCACTCCGCCTACAGCACGCACTACTGCTCCCAGGAGCAAGGCAGCGAGGAGGACGAGGACGAGGAGGAGGTGAAGTCGCTCGGGGAGCTGACGGACTCGCTACAGGTGGCTGCAAACCAAAGAAAAATCCATAATCAGCATGTCACAATAGCGACCCGCAGGGTTCTGGCAGAACTAGAAAGCCCCCCCCCCCCGGTGCTTTTGTTCATCCGCCGTGTTTCCTCTCATCTCTCTGAAACCAGGCGGCGGACGACAAGCAGAAGAAACTGGAGAAGGAGGTGGAAGCTTTCCTGTCCATGCTGAGAGATGACGGGCTGGCAGAAAGTAAAGCTGCTTCATCGTCAATTACACATTTTAGATATTTATGTTATAATAAACACAACCGAGGAGAAACCATTGAAGGAGTGGACATTCAAATTTCCACTCATTAAGCAGATTTTAAATGCACATCTCCTGAAGTCCTTCTAATTAGGAGTCTGTCATTCGAGGAGCGTTGTGCTGGTAGCGCTTCTGAGAAACGGGCTTTAAGAAGCTTCAGAATCAGAACCGTTTATTAGCCGCTACACAATCGAGGAGTTAGACTTGGTGATTGGTGCAGAACAATGAACAATGATCAAGATCTAACAGTACATATAGAAACATAGAAAGGGTGTGTAACAGTAGGAAGTTGTCCTGTGGTGTCAGAGTCAGTGGGGGGGGGTCCCGGGCTTCATGAACCCACCTGCTGGAGGGAAGAAACTGTTCTTGTGGCGTGAGGGTCTTGGTCCTGATGGACCGCAGCCTCCTGCCAGAGGGGCTTCTTCTGTTTGTTTTTGTCTTTTTAAATTTCTCTCGTTACTCTTGTGGTCCCTCATTGGTGCGTTTGTCCCCCTCAGGGTTTCCGTCCACCGTGACCCAGAAATTACAAGAAATCAGCGAGTTGTCCAGCGAGACCAGTTCCAGTCTCGGAGTCTGTCTCGGCCTCCTCTCCAGACAGGAAGGGGTGAGTGTCGACCGCACCGTCGATTATCAGGATTTAACTCTCCACGACCCATAATAGAGGAACGTAGGTCGTTCTATGAGTTCTCCGTGAGGGACTCGGAGTCGGAGCCAGTCGAGGTGGTTTCGGGCATCTGGTGAGGATGCTGCCTGGGCGCCTCCCTAGAGGAGGTGTTCCAGGTATGACCGGCTGGGAGGAGACCCCCGAGGGAGGCCCAGGACCAGGTGGAGGGACTATATCTCCAAACTGGTCCTGGGAGCGCCTCGGGATCCCCCCCCAGTCAGAGCTGAGCTGATGTGGCACCGGGAAAGGGAAGTTTGGGGGGTCCACCTGCTGGAGCTGTTGCCCCCGAGACCCGATCCTGGATAAGAGGTTGAAGATGAGATGAGTTCTGCGTTGATATTTGGAGTTACTCAGCTCTGAAACTTTTTTGCTGTGGCCTCAATTAAACAGTTTGCTTTAATAAACTGTGGATTATGTCACCAGGACATTCTGTACAGAAACATACATGTGTGTAAATGAGGGCTGAGTAAGAAAACATATTTATATATATATATTTATATATATATATATATATTCTATTCTGTATTCTTTGGGTGACCTTGACCTGCATGCAGACTACAAATCCTGTAATCAAGAGGACCCTTGCAGCCCGTGACCCTCAGGTATACGGTGACAGAAGAAGGCAGAACATGTTTCTTAAGAAAGCGGCGGCACTATTCACGACTCCCCCTGAAAGCAGCTCGGCGGAGTGCTGCGATTATAAGCTGTCAGACGGGATTTCTCTTTGTGTGCGATTCAATGGATTTGATTATAATGGAAGGATTCAGAGGATAGATTACATCCCTCCAGGGAGGACAAATAGACGGCGCCGCTTATAGCTCACAACAAGCACCAGCCCTGCGCATCACTTCTGTAATGATGTAAAAATTGTATTTATACATCCCTCCTCTAAACACAGCGTTTACGTGGTGATTCACGTAATGAGATCCTCTTCCTGGCTGTTTGTGCGGGAGGCTCTGCCCTCCTGAGGTTCCCCCGTGTGTGTGTGTGTGTGTGTGTGTGTGTGTGTGTGTGTGTGTGTGTGTGTGTGTGTGTGTGTGTGTGTGTGTGTGTGTGTGTGTGTGTGTGTGTGTGTGTGTGTGTGTGTGTGTGTGTGTGTGTGGACCAGCAGCTCCTGGTGGTAAATCTGTTGGATGCTGAACTTATTTCAGGAATTAAGTAGTGAAATTTCATTAGTGCCACACTGGATATGTAAACACGAGGGGCAAACAGCGATGAGCCCAGCGGGGGTTTGACAACACTGGCCCAATGCCCGGGAAGCATTGTGGCTCAGCAGCAGCGGCACACAAACAGTGCTCTACAGGGGGGGGGGGGGTGTCACGCAACACAGTCCTCCATTGAAACATCTGGAAAGGATTGTCTGTTCTTTTACTAATCCAGCAAATAGAATATCTTAAGAAATGAAGCTATTTCATCAAATGGGTGAAGAAGAGAAATAATCACAAAACAAGACTGTGGTGACGCGTCTCGGTCCTCCAGTGACGCCCCATTGCATCATGAGTTGGGCAAAACAGCTGGCGAGCGGGGGTGCGTGTGCGACCGTAAATAACGGGGGAAATAAAATGCATTGAGCTCTTGCTGTTGCCCTGCTGTTGTAAACAAAGGAGGAGGAGGAGGAGGAGGAGGAGGAGGAGGAGGAGGAGGAGGAGGAGGAGGAGGAGGAGGGGGAACATGATGTCGTTTATCGTCATTAAAAATCCCTCATTATAAAGTCCGTTCCTACAACGTTCGACCGACATCACAACAGCGGTAAAGTAGTAAAGCCGGCCTCCTGCTTGATTTGATTGGCTGCCTCGGTCAAGCGTGACATTGACTGAAAATATTAAAACTTTTATGCGCGTCTAGATACCAAGAGAGGAGCGTACGCTGTCTCTGGAGTCTACGGCCCTGCTGGCTGCTCTGTGAGGCTGTACTTCACGGCAGTGCTTGGGACTAAATGCTAACGTCAGCATGCTAAGGTGATCACATGACAATACTAACATGCTCATGTTTAGCATGTATGTTAGCATGCTAACATTTGCTAATTACCTGCGTTCAGTGTTCTGAAGAGTGAAGTCACTTCTTCACGTGTTGAAGCTGCATTCTCTCTAGTGTCCATCAGGGGGCGACTCCTCTGGTCGTATAGAAGTCTAGTCTAAAATGACTCTACTTCTCTCTTGATTTATTCCCTCAGTAAACATTGTAAACATGAGTTTATGGTCTCAATCTCTAGTTTACAGTCTTCTTCAATACAGCATGATGTTCATTTAGTACATTATGCTCCATTTAGAGTCAAACAGACCATAAAGCAGGGGATGATTTAGGGGCGGGGCTACACTCTGATTGACAGGTCTCTACCAGAGACGTTGTCCGGTCTGGGAGTCGTCATCTTAGAACTTGTAATCCTTTCCTTTTTGTGTTTTCACTTCATGAAAGGTAATTGTAACATTTTGGTTGCATAATAGCGTAATATTCAGCGTTCCGTTGTACTTAGCTCCGCCTCTCTTGTGTCACTTCTGGTTGCAAAACAACCAAGATGGTGACGGCCAAGATTCTGATCTCCGAGCTTCAAAACGACGGTCCACACGCCAACGGGCGTTTTACTACGTCCGCTTCTTAAGTACAGACTGTGACTAAATATGAAGAGGGAACATCAAAGAAAGCACGTCTGATTTTTGTCACAATCATAATCTTAGTTGTCTGAGAGCGTTCGTTCTGCCGTGACGTGCGTCACTCTCTGAACATCTCATCAGAGTGAGGATCGGTCTCTGTCTGCTCCCTGACGATCGCTCACCGGCGATACGAAGTCCAGCGGCGCTGCTTGTGATGCGCCGCGGTGTTTGAACGCAGCGCATCACTGGAGTTGTTGAATATGGAAATCGAGGTGTGCTCACCATCACATGATAAGATTCACTTCCTTTTAAACACGACACTCTGCCAGACACACTCTCAGAGAACAACAAAGACACCGACAAAGTTGTTAAATACCTGAATTATTAAAATCTACTAAAAAATTTGAATATTCCCCTGAGGGTCTTCAGACGTTTTGACAGCACAGTCCGGTGCTTTCAGGGTCTACACCTGTGCCGGCCCATCGAGCGCTCAGCCTTTTGAACTGCAGAGCTCACGATGAAAGGCTCCCAGGCTCTCAGAGCTCTCCCCATCAATAGGCCTGGGTCTCTATAGGAGGAGCTCTCGACATGCGTGCTGCATACATCTCACACGGTGGTTCTGCGGCGTCAGTGATGCAGCGGGGGGGGGGGGGGCTCCTGCGGCGCTGGGTTTTGCACTTCACTCCACCTGTGTAGGTGTCAAGCAGCAGGAACCTCCTCTTTAAAGTTCAGCGTATTGTAATGCCGGCGAGTGATCTGCCGTCACGCTGCACTTTCTCCAACACTTAACCTCGTCCCGGTCACCATCACCAGGCCTCCCGCAGGAAGAAGTACTAACCAAATGCCTCTTATGTGTGTTTGCGTCTACGATTTGTTGTTTCTTTTCCCGTTAGAAACCATTTCATTTCTGGAATTCACCAACGTTTGCTTATTTTACCAGATGATGAAGATAAAAGATGAGAAACGCACATCATTCTCATAAGGAAACAAACGTTTTAAAAATCATGAATATATATAATTCAATTTAGATAATGCTATGTTTTAGATTATAATGATTGGATTATTACATTTGTGGATTTAAGAAATACTATTGTTCCCTTGATCCCAGTTCAGGCTGTAAAAACACTTGAATTATATTGGGACGTCTTCACCCACTCATGGCTGGTTTGCCAAGAAGAAGAAGAAGAAGAAGAAGAAGAAGAAGAAGAAGAAGGCCTCTTTACATCTCTCAAAAGTACTCAAATAAATCATTGACAGACTCGATGCTCTTTGAGAAGATGGGAAAGTGGAGGCTTCTTTCGGAGTGGACTGACGCTAACCCTCGATGGTCGTCATTTACATGCTGCTCTTTGATGCTTTTTGATTTCGCTGTAACGCCAGTAGTGACAAAAAGATTTGAATTATTCAGCAGCACCCTGAGCTTCACTGCTGCGGACGTTCTTCCTCCGTTTGAGGCCCAGATGTTCCCTCTTCTGTTGCTCTCTGCACTTAATCTTCACACGTTGTGTTATTTACACGAGCAGCGCGAGCGTCTGGTGTAAAAGCCAGGTTTCAGACCAATGGATTATATCTCGAGTCCGTCGGCCGTCACCTGAGCCGACGGGAATCGTGTTCTCCCCGTCGGCCATTTGAGACGAGCGGCGGCGGCGAGGCAGCCGTCCTCCATTACAGAGGAGCCGCGGCCTCTGGCGCTCTCCGTGGGTCTGATAATGATAGGACGGTGCAGAGGGGAGGGTCGGTCCAACGTGCTGTTTATGTGCATCACAGCTGGGCTGAGAGTCTCTCACACACACACACACACACACACACACACACACACACACACACACACACACACACACACACACACACACACACACACACACACACACACACGTGTCCTCTGTTTGTAATGAGAGTCACAATAAAATGTTTGGCAGCCATGACAACACGTCCTTAGTTATCAAATGTGGAAGATGGAACGTTCCTATGACTGATTAGTCTCTGTGTGTGTGTGTGCGTGTGCGTGTGTGTGCGTGTGTGTGTGTCGGGCTCAGGTGCGCAGTCTGAAACTGGAGCAGGAGGTGGAGAAGAACAAGATCCTCTCCGAGGCGCTGCAGACTCTCGCCACAGAGCACCACGAACTCGAGCAATCCGTCGTCAAGGGATCGTCGCCGCCGAGCGCCCTGAGCGAGGACGAGTTCCACGACGCCGTGTCTGGTGAGTGGACGGGTTGTCAGAGCCGTGCTCCGGGGTCAGGAGATGATGCGGGAGATTCTCACACTGCTCTGTCATTCCCCCGTAGGACTCTGGAATACTTCTTCTTCTTCTTCTTCTCTTCTTCTTCTTCTTCCTGCCCTTTGGGTTTTTGGTTGTTGCCGCTCCTGAAGAGTGACGTAAGAGCAAGGGTTGCCTGGTTGTGTTTGAATAACGTGAAGCCTGAGTTAACGTGTAAAACTGACTGATGGCTACTAAACAGAACAGTTTACAGGAGTTAGTGCTTGTTTTCATTTCTTTTGTATCTACAGTTCATCTGTAACGAGCACACCTTTTATCTAATGTGATGCTGTTGACCCTTTTATGTAACCAGTTCTACGTCTGAGAGGGAGATAGCATGGAGGTGTCTGCATGCAGTCATTGAGAAGTGTGAATAACATGTTCTAGATGTGTTCGAGATGCTTATTTATTTATATAGCAGCATGAATTATATTATAACCATAAAATAACAAATTCTAAAAAAAATATCTATACTTAAATTAATAAATATGATTAATTGTATTAAAGTAGAAATTCGAAAAATTTCACTTTTTATGTTTTATTTTTCTCACGTTTTTACAGCATCCTTTAATGGAGATGCTGGATTTTTAAGGCCGATATCAATATAGATATTAACACAATATGACTTGATTTGGAGGTTTTATATATATATATATATATATATATATACACACATACAGTGACTTTGTTTCTTAACGTGAGAAGTCTTGATTTGTCTCTCATGGATTTGTTTGTTGTTGTTTTTCAACCAGGCGGTCACTGCTCAGCGATGGACAAACTGTGTAATGGCGACACTGTTTCGTTATTTGATATTAGTCTTTTTTTTAACTGTAACCGTTTGTTATTTGCTACCATGCATGTGTGAACGTCGGCTTTATTAACAGACTACACAATATCTCCATCTTTTAATCGGCACAGTGTGATTGCGTGTCCTTTTAGAGGTGCGGTGTGTAGCATTCACAGCTAACTTACGTCTTTAACTGTTTCATCACCGGAAACACTAGAATGTGTTCGTCAGCGTAGAAATGAGCCCCTCACATCTGGGAGCGCGTCGTCGTCTTTACGGAGTCCGCCGTGTTCCTACGGTAGCCCTGAGCGGACAAAAAACAAACGCCGGCTCTAGAGAGAGACTTTCACATTTTCACGTTACCTGAAGGCCACCGTAGTTCTCCGACGCACTTGTAAAGGAAGGCGTGAGCAAAAACTTTATATAAGAAGCGGACGTAGTAAAACGTGACGTCACTCGCTGGTTTTTTTGTCGCCGACTGTTTTGGCCTTTTTTGCCTTTTTTTGCTTTTTGCAACCGGAAGTGACACGAGAGGGTGGAGCTAAGTACAGCAAGTAGCCACGCCCCCAAACACCACTGGTGGGCCTCAGAGCGCCATCTAGTGGGCCGCGGAGGTCCAACTTGAGTCTATTTGCCACTGTTAGCTAGCTAACGCTCCCTCGGATGCAGGGACACAAAACTGATTGTTGCTGCTTTTAGTTTTCAGATAGTTGGATGATAGTTAAGTGATGTGGTGTGTGTGTGTGTGTGGTGAAGAAATATAACCCTGTATATATAATATAAGCAGCGATGGGTGAGGCTTCCCTGTTCTAAACCGGAGGTTGCCGGTTGGTTACGATCAGCTTAGTTGCCTCCAACGGTCCAGTTCAGCCCTTGACTTCCACTCTCCAGCCCCAACAACATGAATACATGTGTCTCCCTCACAGAATCTGACTCGGAGATCTCCCTGAGCGGCTTTGAGACGGTGGCCAGCCATTCCTGCGACGAGGACGAGGACGAGGACGAGGAGGAGGAGGAGGACGAAGGCTCCGTCATGTTGCTGAGCAGCCCCGCCACCGGCATGCTGCGGGAGGATCACCATGGAGACAAGGACGAGACTCAACCCAGCGGGATCACAAAGCACAGGTCAGCTGCGCTTTAGACCCCCACGGTTTCCTAAATGGACCCCCGACCCCCCCCCCCCCCCCCCCCGAGCTGCTATCCACCTCTCATCCAAACAGAACAAACAGGGCCCGTCTCCTCAAACAGGACCGCTGTATCAGCAGCTGTCAGGATGTTATATTGTGTTTCCTCAAGTCGGCCCTTGGGTCTTTCCACTTTCGCGGTGTGAATAATTTAGGAGTCGTACTGAAAGCAGTGAGCTCTGTGTTGGAGCTGTTAAATATTGATGCGGTCACAGTGTAACGCAGTAATCAGTCTGCAGTCCCGTGCTGGCTAATCTCTCCGGGCAGCTCAGACGAGCTGGATGGATTTCAAATGATTATTATTATATTAACACTTCGTGGCTTATTATGCTACATTCTTGTGATTGTAATTGTTTATTTGTAATTGTAAGAGCGCTTTAAAACAGCTGCTCTGATGTCCTTAGAGGATGAAACATGACGCGGCAAAAACTACTGCCATAGGATTATATATTTGTATTATTTACTGGTCTTTTAACCTGTTTTATTATTTAGTTTTAAGTCTGTGAAATACTAATATGTCAGTGATTTGTATCGTTGATATTGATGCGTCACCTTAGAGGACAAAAACGCTGCTCTCCTAAAACTGCTCTAAAAAAAACTATATGTAAATATTAACCTCAGTTCGGATCATATCTACCAAATATTAATTTTCAAACTTGTAACACTTTGTTTACATAATGCTGCTGTTTTTTATATTGTCTTTTACATCATGATTTATGATGATATGTTCTTGATACATTTTACAAATATTGGAGCTTTGATTGAATACCTCTTTGATATTGTTTTTGCATTTTATGAATATATTTCCAAAGCATGGGATAGGAGGACAAAAGTAACTGTGATGGATAAATTATGTTGGTGTTGGTTGACGCCGGTGTTGGTTGAAGCCGGTGTTGGTTGACGCCGGTGTTGGTTGACGCCGGTGTTGGTTGAAGCCGGTGTTGGTTGACGCCGGTGTTGGTTGAAGCCGGTGTTGGTTGACGCCGGTGTTGGTTGACGCCGGTGTTGGTTGAAGCCGGTGTTGGTTGACGCCGGTGTTGATTGAAGCCGGTGTTGGTTGAAGCCGGTGTTGGTTGACGGCGGTGTTGGTTGAAGCCGGTGTTGGTTGAAGCCGGTGTTGGTTGAAGCCGGTGTTGGTTGACGCCGGTGTTGGTTGAAGCCGGTGTTGGTTGAAGCCGGTGTTGGTTGACGCCGGTGTTGGTTGACGCCGGTTGAAGCCGGTGTTGGTTGAAGCCGGTGTTGGTTGACGCCGGTGTTGGTTGACGCCGGTTGACACCGGTGTTGATTGAAGCCGGTGTTGGTTGACGCCGGTGTTGGTTGACGCCGGTGTTGGTTGACGCCGGTGTTGATCGAAGCCGGTGTTGGTTGACGCCGGTGTTGATCGACGCTGGTGTTGCTTGATGCCGGTGTTGATTGACGCTGGTGTTGATTGACGCTGGTGTTGCTTGACGCCGGTGTTGCTTGACGCCGGTGTTGCTTGACGCCGGTGTTGGTTGACGGCGGTGTTGGTTGACGGCGGTGTTGGTTGAAGCCGGTGTTGGTTGAAGCCGGTGTTGGTTGAAGCCGGTGTTGGTTGACGCCGGTTGAAGCCGGTGTTGGTTGAAGCCGATGTTGGTTGAAGCCGATGTTGGTTGACGCCGGTGTTGGTTGACGCCGGTGTTGATTGAAGCCGGTGTTGGTTGACGGCGGTGTTGCTTGACGCCGGTGTTGATTGACGCCGGTGTTGATTGAAGTCGGTGTTGCTTGATGCCGGTGTTGATTGACGCTGGTGTTGATTGACGCTGGTGTTGCTTGACGCCGGTGTTGGTTGAAGCCGGTGTTGATTGTCTCTCTGGGCTTTGTTCCAGTGTGTCACACAATACATCGCAGGCTTTTGTTGGCCATATTCACTTGAATAAGATATGGCGCCTGCAGCGATTATGTGTCTGTTGCTGCATTTACTCTAACGAAAAGTGTCCATTTTTTAGAGAACGAGGACAAAGTCAGTGTCGTCTTACAAACCTTCCACTGTGTGTTAATGTGTGTGTGTGTGTGTGTGTGTGTGTGTGTGTGTGTGTGTGTGTGTGTGTGTGTGTGTGTGTGTGTGTGTGTGTGTGTGTTGTTCTAGGACCAGCTTACCTGCACCAATGTTTTCAAGAAATGACTTCAGTATTTGGAGTATCCTGAGGAACTGCATTGGAATGGTGAGAATGATTGTTTTTATTCTGTGATGCAGGATGTTTCAGTGAAACAGCAGCGTGAAGCCGCTGAACACCACACTGCATCACACACAGAGTCCAGGCACCATAATCCTTCATATAAAAAATACAGCAGTTTTCTTATTTATCTTACATTTGAGCATTGCATTTCTAAACCGTCATTTCTTTTTTTGCGCTGGAGAAGGATGGAGTAGATCCTACATTTACATAAATTAATCTGGGAGACGCTTTTGTCCAAAGCGTCGTGTTGTGGAAACGACGCTCGGACGTTTTTTTTTTTTTACCGCATGTTTGAAGACCAATATCCCCTTTGGCCCTTTTTCAATAGTCGGCATTGGTATTACACTGTTGAAGGAGTGCTGTGTGAAGGCGCTTTATTTTCCTCCTGTAATGAAAACTGGACCTTCAATTGCATTTCTGAAACCTGTTGATTCTGTTATTCATAAGCAAGAGGCGCTGCATTCAATTTAATACCAGGGCTCAGTCTAAATGTACACAATCACAGAGGACGGTATGGCAAAAGACAAAATAGAAGAAAGAAAGTAATATAATTTGCATATATATATATATACATATACACACAAATATGAATACACTTTAATAAAAAAACAACTATTCAATTAAATGAACAGATTCTTATTCGTATGTTGATGTCCAATGTCATGTTGACGTGTTTGTTGTTTGTTCTTGATCCCGTGACTGAGGGGTCAAAAATAAAATAACCATTCATTCATTCATTATTGTCATAATTCCTCTTGGTGTCTGTTTTAGGAACTCTCCAAGATCACAATGCCGGTGATTTTCAACGAGCCGCTGAGCTTCTTGCAGCGCCTGACGGAGTACATGGAGCACACGTACCTCATCCAGCAGGCCAACGCCTGCTCAGACTCCGTGGAGAGGATGAAGGTAGTGACGTCCTTCACGTGTGACGTGCACATCGCTGAAGTCATATGCATTGTGTGTAATTGTGTGTGTGTGTGTGACGCTGAGTGTGGTGTTGTCGTCGGCAGTGTGTGGCTGCGTTCGCGGTGTCCGCCGTGGCCTCGCAGTGGGAGCGGACCGGTAAACCCTTCAACCCGCTGCTGGGAGAAACCTACGAGCTGGTCAGGTGAGTGTGGACTGAAGAGCGCACGTGTTCAACGCCGGTGATGCACTGAATACACGCGTCTTAACGTCTCCGACCCCGTCGTTCCCAGAGAGGACCTGGGCTTCAGGCTGCTGTCGGAGCAGGTGAGCCACCATCCTCCGGTCAGCGCCTTCCACGCCGAGGGCCTGAAGCAGGACTTTGTGTTTCACGGATCCATCTACCCCAAGCTCAAGTTCTGGGGCAAGAGTGTGGAAGCGGAGCCGAAAGGCGTCATCACCCTGGAGCTGCCCAAGTGAGAAGCTTCTGGTTGATTCATAGAAAAAGACGGCATGATTTTGATCATCTTTTCTTAAAAATGACGCATCAATCAACTCTTCCTCTTCTTAAAAAGGACAAACATCGATAACAGCTGTCGCACTATTTACACAAACATGTAGAATATACAGTATGAGTATAAAAGACGTGCAGGTAGGTGAGGGTGGAGGTGACAGCAGACTGACTTTAAATGAGCTGCATGTGTTTCGTTCTCTCATGGAGTTCCATGTTAGTGCAGCGTTCACCGATAACGCAGACTGACTGAAGGCACTTTTCCTGAGTGGGTGAGTGAGTACGAGTGTCCTGTAGACCCTTCTCTTCCCACATGCACATTTTGAACTCACCTTTATTGTTCCATTCGTTCTTCCTCTGTCTTGTGACAATCTGGCACCTGCGATACCTACAATGCGACTGGACCACAGGCAGGTTGGCGTTAGATGCTAGTGGCGGTAGCGTAGCAGAGGGCCGGTACGCTCTCTTAGCTCCAACTCTCCGCCTCCGGATATCTCACCTTTTCAAAGGCGTCGTCCTCAATCGACGGCGACCGAAGAGACGTCGATTGAGGACGTTTATCGCGCTCCATGCAGCTTCATCTGGAGGCTTTAAAGGTGCAATGAGTAAGACGTAGCCACAGATAGAGGGCAGCATTTCACCTGTACCACTGTGCCTCCCCCCCCCCAAAACGGTCTACATCCACAATCATCAGTGATGGAAAAAGACGCCAAGTACTGACTGACAGCAGGGCAGGAATCTGCAACAGGTCCCCCGTGTGGAGCAGTACTTCACCTCCACCTGTAGAACAGACTTTAATGTGAGTCTGTTTCTGTTTGATCATCAGGTACAATGAAGCCTACACTTGGACCAATCCCACATGTTGCGTTCACAACATCATCGTGGGCCAGCTGTGGATCGAGCAGTACGGGAACGTGGAGTTGGTCAACCACAGGTGAGTGGACACAAGCAATCTCAAGTCAACAACTCTAAAGATTCCAGAGTAACGTTTTGCTTTTCTCCTCTTCTTTGTTTTGAACCTAGAACTGGTGAACGGTGCTGCCTGAATTTCAAACCATGTGGTCTGTTTGGCAAAGAGCTGCACAAGGTTGAAGGTTACATTCTGGATAAAAGGTACATCTAAATGCATCTTAAGACGTCTGAAGCTATCAGAGAAACGAGTTGAGCGAATGTTAGCGGCAGCTCCCTTTGTCCTCCAAACGGACGCGTTTTAAAACCTGAAACTGAAGCTTCATTCAGTGTTTGTGGTCCCTTGTTGTTTATTATTCGGTTCTCGGTGTAAACCTCCTGAACGGATCTCAAGCTATCGGAGAAGCGAGCTGAGCGAACGTCTCCCTTTGCCTCTGAGGTAGAAGGTTTACATGAAGAAGGCTAGAGATGGAAAACACATCACGGTTTGGCCTTAAATGCGTATACTCTACGGGACGTAAGCCACGCATGTGACGTCACATGACTGAGTGACGTCACATGACTGATGTGCTCTTAGATGCTTGTTTAAAACAAGGAGACTTCTGGTGACTAGTAGTTCTCTTGAATACCTGTGCTGAACACACTTTGGATAAAAAGCGTCTAAATGACTGTGATGTTATCCAGACTCGGATGCGGGTCCCCAGGGTGACAGTCCTGTGTTCGTTCACCACTGAGGGAATCCTAAAGACGTGAACCCCCCCCCCCCCCCCCCCAACGATCCCTCGCTACTTCACAACGTCTGCTATTGAGACGCCCAGCGGCAGAAAATGACACGTTACACGAGAGCCCATTACGAAATCAAATAATCACGCTAATTAGCGGTTGATAATTCAGTTAATAATTATCTGTTCGTGGAAAACCAGCTGTTGAGGGAAGACTGAGGGGAAAAGAGGGCGAGACCACGACTGAACGACTCGTGTTTGACCACGACAACAAGTCCAAATGTGTGCGTCCGTGAGATATTGACGGCTGAGCTGGTGTGTGTGTGTGTGTGTGTGTGTGTGTGTGTGTGTGTGTGTGTTTTCTTCCCACAGCAAAAAGAAGCTGTGCGCTCTCTACGGGAAGTGGACGGAGTGCCTGTATGTCGTCGACCCGGCCGCCTTCGAAGCGCACAAGAAGAGCGACAAGAAGGGAGCGGCGGAGAGAAAGAGCAGCAAAGCGGTACGAGCGGAAGGGAACCGCAGAAGCGGCTCGTTGTTGAGGTCCATCGTGTGAATAACGCAGCTCGACGGCACATTAGATGGAAAATATCTGTGTTTTTCCAAGTCGCGTAAATACGACGATGTCTCGAGATCTCTGCCGACACCCTTAATTAACGTCACTCTGCCGATCAGCGGCGCACCGAAGCGTCTCTCGGAGAGCCTGATTAATATGCGTTGCTGTACTGTGTCTGCGTTTGCTGTGTTCAGGGCGGCGGTGAGGATCGGGAGGAGGCTCCCTCTCCAGCCGCAGACACCGTGGAGATGATTCCTGGCAGCCAGCTGCTGTGGAGAATCGCGCCGAGACCGGCCAACTCTACCGAGGTCTGACTGATTTCATTAGCCTCCATTAGCATACATTACAGTTGCACAAACCACCCACTCCACTGAGAGTTTGAAAGGAGTTTGAAACTTTCAGACGAGACATTCAGAGTACTGCGGTTCAAGAGCATCAGGAGTAAAAACGTCTTTGTTTCGTGCATTAACTTCTTCATTTTAGCGAAGGTTGTGTATTACTGTGTTCTGTACTTTGCATACTTTGCATGTGCACCTGACTGCAAATCAATGTACGTTAATGTGACCCAACAGAAGAGCACAGGCCCGAAAACCAGCGCGTTTTTGATTGTTTTTTTTTTCCCGATAATACAAAAATAATTTGCAGATGTACAGCTTCACGTCCTTTGCGATGCAACTGAACGAGCTGCATAAAGAGATGGAGGGAACCATCCCCCAGACGGACTGCAGGCTGAGGCCAGACGTACGAGCCATGGAGAACGGGGACATCGGTAATCATCATCATCATTTGGCGACGTGCTTCGGGAGCCCAAAGTCGCGGCGATGTGAACCTCTGCGATGTCTTTTATTCCAACAGACGTCGCCAGCGAGGAGAAGAAAAGGCTCGAGGAGAAACAGAGAGCCGCTCGCAAGAACCGCTCCAGATCTGATTCCGCTGAAGAGTGGAAGACCAGGTGAGGGTGTTGATGGAACTGGACCACTCAAAGTCAACTGTCCCTTTTTAGCTCCAAAGGCTTTGGTTTAATCGGTTAACGTGTGCGGTACGTTCTCAAAGCACCAGTTCAAGGCCACATTTGTGTGCATTAAAGTGACAATCGTTGCTGTTTAATATAAATATAGTGTGAGCATTAATTCAGATTACCCTGGTTTTTTTTTTTTTTCCCCGAATTATCTTTATATGCAGATTTCTGTCTTTAAAGGAAATGCACTTATTTGCTTTCTTCTTTAAGTACGCATTGTACATTTATACGAATACACAGTGTCTGTGTTTAGTGCTGCAGTTTTGTCGTCTCTTTCATACTGTGTGGCTTTGAAATGCTCAAGCTAAATCTCCATCTTCTCTCCATCTGACTTGTTTTTCTGTTGCATCCCGACTTTGATGTTTAGGAGTCCTGCCCTGGGTCCAAGGTCAGAGCTGCTCGCTGTTTGATTGATGTGCCTGAAATGTGTGATGTGATCACGTGACCTCGCGGTCTCGGAGTGTTTCCGAACACTTTGTATTCTCTAAATTGAAATCTTATCTCCATCCCCGCGGCCCGCTGTCTGTTAACATATGATAGAGAATCAGCAGCGATTGAATCGGCAGTTTTGGAGACGTCCTCGTTAATCTGCTCTCCCCTCCGCCGGCATGGCAGCTTCCTGGATCCTCTAACCCGAATCGCGTTCTCCAAAAAAACAATACAAGTTAAAGGAATACTTCACCCTCACAATGACCAAATGTATACCGACTACTCACCTTGAATTCTGGAAAAAAACTGTTTCTCGATTGCCTCCAGAGCGAACAAAAAACAAAAAAAAAACTGAGAACGGTTCTTGATGAATTGAAGTACATAAGGGGCGTTTAGCAGCAGCAAAACTATATCAAGTCATCTCACACAACTCGTCCTCATGGGTGGATTATAAGACAGTGGGCCCCTGGACAAAGACGTGAAAGAGGACCCACCACCTCTCCTATTTAAGAGCAAGACACCGACTTTATAGTTGTTTAGCCTGTTTTTGTTGTTTTGTGTCTTTGTAGTTGTTTTCTGTCTCTTTGTAGTCATTTCGTGTCTCTTTGTAGTTGTTTTGTGTCTTTGTAGTCATTTTCTGTCTCTTTGTAGTCATTGTGTGTCTCTTTGTAGTTGTTTTTGGTCTTTTTTGTCGCTATGTTTGTCTGTGGTTGCTTTGCCGCATGTCATAGTTGTTTCGAGTATCTTTGTGTCTCTTTGTAGTTGTTTCGTGTCTTTGTAGGTGTTTTGGTCTCTGTGTCGTCTTTTTGTGTCTCTTGCGGTCGTTTTCTGTTTCTTTGTGGTCGTTCGGAGTCTCTTCCTGGTTGGTTCGTGTCTCTTTTGAGAGACGTTTTGTAGGTGAAGCTCAGGGGAGGCGCTGACACTTTGGGCCGCTGGTCCTGTCCCCGGTAGGCCCGTTAAGTGATCCATCCAGTATAACCTCATTTATCCCGTCATATGCTCACTACTTCCCAAACACATGCATCTTCGCTAAAAAAAAAAAATACTATTTACGAGAGAAAAACAAAGTTTTCTTTCAGAATTCAAGGTAACACGGGGTGAGTCATTGATATAAAAATGGTCATTTTTTTTATGCAAATTATTCCTTTAATTTTAGTCCAAAGCAAAGAACCCTAACGGCTAATTCAGCGCACATTACCCATAACCTTGTGATGGAGCATGCCTGACCTTCCTTCCCCCGCTTTGAGTTGTGATTTTCTGGCGTTGCTTCGATCAGACCTCAAACTTGAGTGCTGATGTGTCTCCGCTGTGTTCTCAGGTGGTTTCAGCAGGGTCAAAACCCCCACACCAGCTCCCAGGACTGGCTCTTCTCTAGTGGATACTGGGACAGGAACTACAGCCAGCTACCAGACATTTACTGAAGGACACTTTCTGCAGACAGGAATGAGCAGCATTGTCCTTTGTACGGAGCAGCATTAACAACAGTAACTACAAGTAATAATACTTAAACTGCGTGGCCTTAATCTACTTTATGATTGTACAATTGTGCAGAAAAATGTCAATAATCAATATTTAAATGTTATGAAATGTGAAGTTCTGAACAATGCTTTGAAATGTAGCGTTTGTTTGTGTTCATAAGGGAGCCGAGGTGCTGATGGTTTTACTTTCCTTCTGTCTTCTTTTAAACGTTAGTAATAGTGACTCTAAATGTATTCCTGTATGTGTGTATATATACAGGAAAACATATACATTGATATATATATATATATATATATATATAAACAAACTCATAATACACATATTCAACCAGTGACCTCATCATGCCGTTCACGTTCCCTCTGGACTCCAAACTCACCAAATCACGAGCAGTCAGTAAATATCAGGACGATGTGTGGGTGTTGTTTCTCCGGACGTAGTTTTCCTTGTAAATTATAATAATGATGAAACATACAGTACAAACAAAAAAATCACAGTTTATTTTCTACTTCGATATTAAACTTGACTGGTGTTAATTGTGTTTCGTCCCAGAATTGTGTGATTTCATGAAGCAGACATTCAGTTATGTGAAGAGGTGTGTGTGTGTGTGTGTGTGTGTGTGTGTGTGTGTGTGTGTGTGTGTGTGTGTGTGTGTGTGTGTGTGTGTGTGTGTGTGTCGGTCAGAAGGTCACATGATGGAGAAACTATTGGGTTTTATGGCGTTGTTTTGCCTCCATATGGAGCATTGAAAGTATCTGAAATAAAACACTTCAATGTATTCATGTGTCTTTTCATCGTTTATGTGACGCATGCTTGAGATGCAAGACTAAAGTACAATGGAGCCCTTTTCTTAGAAGATACTGGACTTGGCAGTTCACAGCTTCCATAAACTATGTATACAAAGAAAAGGATGAAGAAGGAGCCTGAGCCGCTTGTTTTCATGGCTCTACCAGACTCCATGTTTGATCTGGTGAAGTCATTAAGGACAGAGCTGGTGAAGGAGGCAGCCTAGTTAAGAAGGACTCTGGATAGATATAATTAGTTTATTTACATCAAAAGCCAAAGATCTAATCCCTCCAACATGAATCAGGAAGAGCTTCTCAACCATAAGGCTCATATGCATATTTCTGGTCTCCTTTGTAAGCTGAGAAGCAAAGGAATATGAATCCATTATAATTAATTTTATTCTGTCTGTTACCGTTCTAGAGATGCAATAAAGAGAAGCAGATTCGTATCTTTGCTTTCAAAGGCGATGTTGATCATATCCCAGATCTCCTGAACGTCTTCTACTCTGTGACAACTGTGACACTAAAATACAACATTTATGAAACAATCATCAGAATCAGAATCGACTCTCAACGTGCATACATGAAAATATTAAATATAAAAAATTAAGTACAAGGACAACAAAGTAGAGCAGAGGTAAGCATTAACCTTTAACTACAATGTACAATTCAAATATATATCCAAAAGTGCTCTGTAGCGCCCTCCAGAGGGGAGGAGTTGAACAGCTTGTCTCCAGGGTGTGAAGGGTCTGCAGCGATCTGTCCGGCCCGCTTCCTGACTCTGGAGGTGTACAAGTCCAGGATGGAGGGCCAGGCTGGAACCAGTGAGCCTCTCTGCAGACCTGACAGTCTGTTGTGGTCTTGTTCCTGTCACAGTGATGATGGAGGAGCAGAGAACAGACTGGATGATGGTGGAGTAGAACAGGACCAGCAGCTCCTGGCGCAGGAAGTACAACCTCTGCTGGGCCTTTTTCCTGATGGTGTCGATGTTGGGGGCCCACTTCAGGTCCTGGGAGAAGAAACCTGAAAGTCTCCACCGCAGACACAGTGCTGTTGAGTATGGTGAGGAGGGGGGGCAGTGTTGGGGGGGTCACCGTTCCTGATGAGGCCGATGACCGTCGTGTCATCGGAGAACTTCAGGAGTTTAACAGCCGGGTCCTCTGAGGTCCAGTCGTTGGTGTAGAGGGAGAAGAGCAGTGGGGAGAGACCACATCCCTGTGGGGGGGGTCCAGTGCTGATAGTCCGGGTGCTGGATGTGGTTTCTCCCAGCTTCACCTGCTGCGTCCTGTCTGTCAGGAGGTTAGTGATCCACTGACAGGTGGAGGCTGGCCCAGTGAGCTGGGAGAGTCTGGGTTGGAATATTGGATGATGGTGTTGAACGCTGAGCTGAAGTCCAATAATCAGAACCCTTGCATATGACCCTGGCAGACAAGCTGAAGAGGGTTGTTGTTGTCTAAGTGAGCTAACATGCACTACGTATACTACAAGGATACTGTTTCTATATACGTTATACTACCGAGGCTTCATTGTTCATGTTCCAGAACTCAAGATATTAATGTGAGATTTATTACCGTTTTATTTATTCATTTATCGATGTGTTTTTTTCAGAGCCGAGACTAATGAGAGCGAACCTTCAGACTGTTCTTCTTCACACGTGTGGTGAGTGAAAAATCTTGATTTATTTTAAGCTGACACGACGATGCTTATTGGTTAATAGAGGTCACCCATGTGTTTCATTTAGGCCTGGTTGGTACATTAGGTTGAGCACTCCATCTCTTGATGAAAAGAAGAACAGCAGTTTGAATCATTATGCCGGTCAGAAGGGCTTTGAGTTTGTCGTGTTGTAACGCTGCATAAACACCAGAGTGTGTGTGAGTGTGTGTGTGTGTGTGTGTGTGTGTGTGTGTGTGTGTGTGTGTGTGTGTGCTGCTGTTTGAGCGGTGAAGCGGATCCACAGCTGTCTCTGTGCTTGAAAACAACGTTACATAATGTTTGAGCTATAGTTGAAATACCTTTTATGATGTTTTTTATTATTTTGGGACATTTAAAATCTACGTTTTGTACAACCCATTGAATATATATGTTCACAGTCTATGCATCATTTTGTCATATGGATTGTCTATATTGTAATTATATTATGTTGGTTTATTGTCTTACATCTACATCTTTTGCACACCTGTGCGTCCTGGAACACGGATCGGTCCTCCGTTTCTTCCATCTCTCCCTGTTAAAGGGTTGGTTTGGGCCCCCTGAAGCACATTAATATTGGACAATATAAATTAAATTATCTTGTCCTAAGATGAACCTACAGAGGACCTAAACAGGTATTCTATATACAGCTTTTAAACATCTTGAAATCATCATCCCGAGTCCGTAATATGTGATATGTTGTGTCTTTTAATTTAGCTATGGAACATCTGAAACAAAATGGCCGCATGCCCAGAGTCTGTGAACTGATGTAACTTGGTTTTGGTGTGATTAAAGAACATCCTGCAGGCTCTCATCTTTCATCTCTAAAAATTTGCGTCTCTCTGGTTGTTTTGCGTCTCTCTCTGTAGTTCTTTTGCGTCTCTCTGTAGTTGTTTTGCGTCTCTCTGGTTGTTTTGCGTCTCTCTCTGTAGTTCTTTTGCGTCTCTCTGGTTGTTTTGCGTCTCTCTCTGTAGTTCTTTTGCGTCTCTCTGTAGTTGTTTTGCGTCTCTCTCTGGTTGTTTTGCGTCTCTCTCTGTAGTTCTTTTGCGTCTCTCTGTAGTTGTTTTGCGTCTCTCTGGTTGTTTTGCGTCTCTCTCTGGTTGTTTTGCGTCTCTCTCTGTAGTTCTTTTGCGTCTCTCTGTAGTTCTTTTGCATCTCTCTGTAGTTCTTTTGCATCTCTCTGTAGTTGTTTTGCATCTCTCTGTAGTTGTTTTGCGTCTCTCTCTGTAGTTGTTTTGCGTCTCTCTCTGTAGTTGTTTTGCGTCTCTCTCTGGTTGTTTTGCGTCTCTCTCTGGTTGTTTTGCATCTCTCTGTAGTTGTTTTGCGTCTCTCTCTGGTTGTTTTGCATCTCTCTGTAGTTGTTTTGCATCTCTCTGTAGTTGTTTTGCATCTCTCTGTAGTTATTTTGCGTCTCTCTGGTTGTTTTGCGTCTCTCTCTGTAGTTGTTTTGCGTCTCTCTCTGTAGTTGTTTTGCGTCTCTCTCTGGTTGTTTTGCATCTCTCTGTAGTTGTTTTGCGTCTCTCTCTGGTTGTTTTGCATCTCTCTGTAGTTGTTTTGCGTCTCTCTCTGGTTGTTTTGCATCTCTCTGTAGTTGTTTTGCATCTCTCTGTAGTTATTTTGCGTCTCTCTGGTTGTTTTGCGTCTCTCTCTGTAATTGTTTTGCGTCTCTCTCTGTAGTTGTTTTGCGTCTCTCTCTGTAGTTGTTTTGCGTCTCTCTCTGGTTGTTTTGCATCTCTCTGTAGTTGTTTTGCGTCTCTCTCTGGTTGTTTTGCGTCTCTCTCTGGTTGTTTTGCATCTCTCTGTAGTTGTTTTGCGTCTCTCTCTGGTTGTTTTGCATCTCTCTGTAGTTGTTTTGCATCTCTCTGTAGTTGTTTTGCATCTCTCTGTAGTTATTTTGCGTCTCTCTGGTTGTTTTGCGTCTCTCTCTGTAGTTGTTTTGCGTCTCTCTCTGGTTGTTTTGCATCTCTCTGTAGTTGTTTTGCGTCTCTCTCTGGTTGTTTTGCATCTCTCTGTAGTTGTTTTGCGTCTCTCTCTGGTTGTTTTGCATCTCTCTGTAGTTGTTTTGCATCTCTCTGTAGTTATTTTGCGTCTCTCTGGTTGTTTTGCGTCTCTCTCTGTAATTGTTTTGCGTCTCTCTCTGTAGTTGTTTTGCGTCTCTCTCTGTAGTTGTTTTGCGTCTCTCTCTGGTTGTTTTGCATCTCTCTGTAGTTGTTTTGCGTCTCTCTCTGGTTGTTTTGCATCTCTCTGTAGTTGTTTTGCATCTCTCTGTAGTTGTTTTGCATCTCTCTGTAGTTGTTTTGCGTCTCTCTCTGGTTGTTTTGCATCTCTCTGTAGTTGTTTTGCGTCTATCTGTAGTTCTTTTGCATCTCTCTGTAGTTGTTTTGCATCTCTCTGTAGTTGTTTTGCATCTCTCTGGTTGTTTTGCGTCTCTTTGTCGTCACTTTTTGTCTCTTTGTGACTTCCCAACCAGAAACGTTAACAGCAACTTCAAAAAGAGGCTCTCGGATTACCAAACAGGCCTACTGGGCACAGGCCTGTTTGGTAATCCGTCCATGGTCATATAGCATTATGGAATTTCTTTCAAGGTGCCTCAGCAGGAGATGAAGATAAAATAGAGAAAAATACTTTTTATTTTCACGTCTGCAAAACAAAACACGCAAGATTATGCAAGATGCAAGATTCCTAATTAATAAAGTGGATTTAATTACAAGAACCACCGATCACAATTAAATAAAATTAATTCATCAGATAATTGCCAGTTAACAAATCAGACTGAAGTGATTAACTCAAAAGGTCAGTCACAGCTTGAATCCTAATGTTTCCTGTATTTTCCCCTTTAAGTAGTTTCAAAGTACATAAAACATTTTCCAACATATGTCGAAATGTTAAATTCTATATCTGTTTCTTCCAATGCTTTCACATTGTGTGAAATTTAAATCCAATCCATGCTATGGCTGCACCGTTTGGACGTCTGACCCTAAACCGTCTTCACGAGATTCTCATTTTAAAACGAGTCATTTTGAAATATTAACAACTCAACCCGCACAATATGTAACGATGCCTCTGGTCTGTGTGGTTAAAGGCGTCAGTGCGTCGCCCACGTATTACTCTGCAGGGCATCTGTCGATGCTGACGGGGTCGACCGCCCTGGATGCCGTCTCAAAAGCAACCGGTTTTCCATTAAGCCTCACGTTTCGTAAGCAGCCCACAAACGGCGAGGAGGGAACAGGGACTCGGTTCTGCTTTGTTGTTCCTGAACGGAGAAAAGGGAAAAAGCAGAAACATTTTTCTTTTATGTATTTGTTCAAGTATTTGTCGATTAAGTATATTTTGTTGCCTTTTGATTTTTGTATGTAAACATCAGTGGTGTGGACTTGAGCCACACATTCGATCACTTTAGACTCGACTTGACAAAATCCTCCCAAAAAAATGTAAAACCAATGAATCATGACTTCAGTTGGACTTGAACCGTTTGCGTTGTGAGGAATTCTGCAAACTTTATCACTCCTTTCAACCTTGACAAAGGCAGAAAAAAGATCAGATCCACTTCTTCTGATCTTACCTTTCAGAATAAAAGCACTGGACATATACAGTGTGTAACTGTTTACCAGAGGGAACTTCAATTCACTCTCAACTCAATAACATATCCTTCAGTAGTTTACCTCAGACGGACTGCTCTGGGTCAGTAGGATCCTGGTAGTTTTTCCCACACCTCGGTTTTGATGCAAGTATTTTGGATTTTTGTGTTGTTTATGTTGTTTATTCGTGTGTGGGCGTTTCCTTTTCACTTGCAAAACAATGACTTGGTCCCACCTCTGGTATACATTTACTACTATTTTAGTTTTTCTTTCCATTTCATCATGTTTTGTGTGTTTGACACATAAACCCGAACAGCAGATATTGTGTTCTTACCTCCGATGTAAAGTGTATCCAGCGTTGTCGAGGTGGACGTGAAGGGGACGGCTTTCTGCTCGGACGCAGAGTCCACCACTAGTTTGATAACCTCTCGTTGTTTGGACACTGGAGGACAATAGAGTGTAAAATTCACACTCGAGAATCAAAGTTTGTGTAAAGTTATCGACACGAGAAGTCGTACCTGTAACCAGGTGAAACTTTCCATCACAGAGGCTTTTGGGAGGAGTCACCGACACGCTGACGGCAACGTTACCGACTTCCACATCGACGCCCACCTGGTGCAAGATTACAGTCGCTAAACAAAATGTTTTTGATCATTTATAACGCAGTAGTCCTCTCTAAGAAGGGCTCACCTCTGTTTCCATCAAGAACACATTAAGGCTGGCTTTGTGACCCCGGACGTGGAAGAGAACACCCGTGAGGTGTTGAGGACGCAGCTCGAAGGCCAACGCAAACTGGGAGCCGGCGGGGAAGTAGTTCTCTAGAGCGGAAATATTCCTCGTTAGACTTCAGGTGTTCGTTAGTAGCTCGCGCGTTGAATCGGCACCTACGAAAACCTGTTCAAACCTAATACGATGTGACCGCCGCCGAAGTACGTCCCCATCTCCGTGAGCCCGTCGAAGCACGGCAACGTTTTGTAGCTCGCCTCGGGCTCCCCGAGAACTTCCTCGTTCATTTTGAAACTGCGTACGCAACCGGTGACGCTGTTCATGGGGATGTTGTGTCCCTGAGGGAGGACGGCGAGAAAAGAGGGTCAGATGTGTGAACGAGTGAGGCTGATTAAAGAGATGTCTGAGTGAGGCGTGGTAGAGACCTTTATGGTTTCGCTTTTGGGATCGGCTCCCAGATAAACAGGGTTGTGCAGGTCTAAAGATGATCCCTCATTGTTGGGCAGATGTCCATCGGTCACACGGATCCCATCGACCAGCATATGAAAAGTGCTCTTCTCCACGCTGAGCTCAACCTGTGACAGAGGCAAAGTGACTCGACACAAGTCATCAGACAGTAACTAGGAGGGCGGGGCTTAGCAAAACGGTCAATTACCCTGTGCCAGTTCCCGTCGTTGCTCTTCTGCTTGTGCTGGATGATTCTGTTTTGCCCGAGGGACATCTTGATCTTGCCGTTGGCCAGGTAGAGAGCCAGCAGTGGGAGGACTCCTCTCCCTGCCACGTGGAGGATCAGCCCTTTGGACGACTTGGTCTTGATGTCAAGAGAGAAGTGAGGCCTGAGACACGAGAGGAGGACGAAAGTGAAAGTCCAATTTCCACATCTTCAGGAATAAACGGGGTTTATGTGGAGTTACCTGTGGTTGAGGTCCTGTTGTGGCAGGGTGTAGCTGAGCCAGCTGCTGTCCTCAGAGAGCTGGTGTTCATCCCGCTGCGCTCGCCGGCGTTTACAGCGGCTTCCTGCCGGAGCCTGACTCTGAACACACACGGCAGAGAAATGACCGTCACCCCCTTCTAATCGTAAAAGCGTGAGGGCGAATCGTCGTGGTGCTGTAGAAGATAATGTTCTCGTTGGACTCACAGGTTTCTGTCTGTGGGTCCCCTTCAACATGAGCGCCGGTAGAAGCTCCGGGTCAGGTGGCGGATGGAGACCGCACCGTCCAAGGACAACGTCTCCCGAAAATGAGCTTAGATCAGCAGGTGTGAAGCTCTGCTCGGGCCTGAATATGCACGAAGTCATGTTATTATAGGAGAAAGAGACAAACATCACGTGCATTAGAACGGTTGTTTCCAAACCTCCGTATGTAAAGGTTTGCGATGCAGCCGGTGAATTTCCCTCCTTGCAAGTTTTGATCCGCTGGCCCGATATGAGGCGTTCGCCCCTGAATCACTTTAACATTATCGATGCTGAGCTCCAACCTGAAAAGAGAAAATCCAGACGGCTTCAGTAAAGCTTGTTTTAATCGAGATAAAGGTGTAAAAATAGGACGGATCTTACCCTGTTGGCCTCTTTACTGCAGACAAGTAGTGCCAGCGTCCATCGCTGTACCTTTCACCCGACCTCAAGGTATAACCATCACTATTAAACACTACATAACCGTCAACCAGGGACAGCTGGACAGACGTGGAGCCCTGCAGACGAGCAGAGGATTCTAATAGAGTCATCGTGATATTTCGCTTTTGATTCTTCTTTTTAAAAAGGAACGGTGTGTAAGATTTAGTGCCATCTAGTGGTGAGTTGGCAGAACGCAACCATCTAAACTCCTCTCAGCTCACCGCTCCCTTTCCAAGCGTGTTGGAGAACTACGGTGGCCTTCAGGTCTGGATCGGTACCTTTAAGATTGTATTACTACTAGGAGCTCTGATCAATACTCTGTTCTTTAATGACGAAATGATTGCTTTTTAGAAACATTTATAGATTCCAATGTATTTATATTTTAAATATATTGTTTCTTGAGACACAACAGCACGACGACTGCGTCAACTTCTTATATGCAGTCTATGGGTGCAACGTGGCTCCGCCTCCCGCTCCCTATGTAGACCTAAATGGCTTTTTTCTAAGCTAATGAAAACACAACGATTCTTAGTTTTGAGTGATTATATACCGATTAAAACACAGTTATGAATATTATATTCCGTTTCTGCCAGTCAATCCCCCTAACATGTTACACGCTGTTTCCTTTTAAAGCAGGATTGTGCAGGGTTTACCTGAGAGCTGGTCCTGAGCAGAGCGCCATGTCGGTCCGTGCTCCTGAAGCCCACAGAGACTCTGATTGGCTGCTCACCCCAGGAATCAACAGACAGAGCCGAATACAACGTGGCTGAGCGGACACCCTGCACGAGCCACAAACACACCAGTATTAGGTTATAGTCTCAACGGTCGGTCCTACGCATACATCTCTTTGTGTCACCTTACCAGTAGCGAGACTGGACATCCGTAGCTGACGCCGATCGTCCTGTTGTACTCGACGACCTCGGTGTCCGCCGTCAGTCGATCCACGCATCCTCTCAGGGGCGGAGCCGCGATGTCGTGTCTGAGAGTCAAAGACGAAAAAATATATACGGAAACTGGAACAAAAGAGCTAATCTGACGAGCTGAAGCCGCGGCCGCTGCGTCTGTTTCGTTACCTCTGTCTGAGCTGCGCCGGGAGACCCCCGACGTAGAGGCTGGTGTAGTTTGTTTGCTCGTGGTCCGTGGAGATCTGCTGCAGTCCGTAGTGCAAAATAAACCGGTCCGCAATAGCGATCGCAAATTGTCGGCCCTGAGACAGAACACGTCACTTTAGTTTGAAAATGAATTCAGAAAGATTGCACTGCTTGATGTTCATTATCTCCGCCATGGGTGTGCGTGCGTGAGTGTCTGTCTGTCCACGGCTAATCTCTCGTACTACCGGACCCATCGGCCTGGTGTTTCTTGTGCTCATTTATGACTCTATGCTCAAGGCCCTCTTGTGGTTGAACTAACTAAAGCATGAATTCAGACTTTTTACAAATCTGCATCGTTGTGTTATTTCGGCATCGTTTTTATCCGGGTTTGTTTTTGCAATTAAATCACAGCAAAACCGGTTTATTTTGAACGACGGCGTTTAGTTTTTCAACATATCTATTGGCTATTTCGGCCCCGGTTTGTCAATCATTGTCGGTATCTACGTGGAGGTGAGCCGCAAATCATCCCGTGGTCAAACTTGCGACGAAAATTGGTTTCGACACACCTGGCAGAGATCTGCAGTCTTCTAGTTCTGTACGGTATTTTTTAGATCATCTTACAAATAGAGACACTCTTTCATCGCTCTGAACTCTGAGCTGTCGACCTGCTTGCTGTCCTTGAAGCACCAGGAAGCCCCTCTCCACAAACGCACAGAAAAACGACTCCTGTAGCAGATAAAACACACGATCATGTCGTACGTTTAGCACCACATGTAGCCAGTACAACATCCACGGTTGGTTACTTTTTGTTATCAGTAAATGTTTTGACCAGTAGAAATCTGTTCAACTCAATTAAAAAACACCATCATACTTCATTTCCGATGTAGAACAGCAAGGCGTTTGTCTCTCGGCTGTTTGTGTGAAATCTGAACAGTCTTCTCTTCTTCTTGTGCGGATCCTTTATGAACGCCATGCGGTAACCCGTTCCCTCGTAATAAGCAGACACCTGTGACTGGGGAATCCTAAACCAGTGAAGAAAGATTTAATCCTTTTTTTTTTTTTACCATTTCTAGCCAACAAACCTCTGCAAACATTCTTCATGCTTACTTCACTGTCGGCTGCTTTGCGTCCATATTGACCGCTCGCTTGTAGTTGAACAGGCAAACAGGGTTGCCGTTGACGGAGGAGAGCTTCATTGCTCCTCTGTACTTTGGGTAATGCAGCTGCACTGGAGGCTACAAGAGTCAAAAGAAGAGGCGTTCAAATGTAAAAGGAGTTATCTCATTGAAGATATTTTCATGACTTTATTTTACACACATTGATTCTGGCTCATTTGTATATGGAAGCCCATGTCCACCAGGGGGCGACTCCTCTGGTTGTATAGAAGTCTAGTCTAAAATGACTCTACTTCTTTCTTGATTTATTATCTCAGTAAACATTGTAAACATGAGTTTATGGTCTCAATCTCTAGTTTACAGTCTTCTTCAACACAGCATGATGTTCATTTAGTACATTATGGTCCATTTAGAGTCAGACAGACCATAAAGCAGGGGATGATTTAGGGGGCGGGGCTACACAGTGATTGACAGGTTGATTGACAGACACGACTTTGACCCTTTCACGGTGTGTTTTAATGTTTATGAAAGGTAATGGTAACGTTTATGTTTGCCCAATGATCCCTTGTACTTTTGCAATTCTTGGTTGCAAAAAACCAAGATGGCCGCAAACCAATGGGTGATGTCACGGTGGCTACATCCACTTCTTATACAGTCCACGCTTGCTTAGTCACAATTGAGAAAGTACAGTAGATCATAAGTTTGACTAAATTCTTAGATGCCAAAAGTACGTGAGACTTTGCAATTCCCACTGGGTGCCAATCCTAATCAGTAATCGCCTCGTCTGTTTCTACTCGTGTGAAGATCAAACAGTGACTCGTTACCGTGAAGTCCTCCGGGTAGCCGCCCACGTAGAAGACCACACTGTCCGGATCCAGTTCCAGGGTGCCGGTCGTCGTGTTCGGAAGGTTCCGTTTAGGAGAGAGGAGGACCGGCGTCTGGGAGGTGAAGTTCTGCGTGACGTTAACTTCGGCGTCTTGGTAAACTCTGCAGACACACACACACACACACACACAGAAATGACCTGTTCACTGCAGCGTGGTAGAGGAGGGAACATTCAGCGAAGAATGAAGTATACCTTTGGAAGAGAACCCTGTCAAAGTGCGAGGAGTTCACGTTGGCGGTTGTTTTTATGTGGCTGGTTTTCACCTCATGGACAACTCCACCCAACTTGTAGACACAAATCAACACGTTGCTTCTGATAGCCATCCCAATGAAGTCTCCGGAAGCCTAAAAATGAAAGAGCGTGACAACAAAAGATGTGAACGTTATCTGTATTACTTCAAAGACGCTTCTTTCTGTATTTTAGGAGGGAGGCACGCTCACGTCCTTGTTGCCCAGGTAGAAGACAAAGAAGCTGGCGTCTCTTTGTTTGTTCTGGCGCCTCCTCCGTCTAAAGTCGGCCCCGGAGGGATCGTTTGGGTGGCGATTGAGAAGCAGGTCGACGGCCGTGAACGCCTTTATGTCTTCGAGGTTTCTCGGAGGTCGAAGCTCGACGTGCCCTTTTCCGTCGAAGGTGGTGGCAACTGAGATCTGTGAGAGAATCAGGCAAGGTTGAAATTACGAGTAAATGGATTCATGAAGAAGATGCTAAGTTGTGTGTTTGTTTTTCTCAATCCTGCCATGATTTTTTTGACCACTTGGAGGCAGTGGAAACAAGCTTTAAACCCAACACTGACATATTAACACCCTTTATGTCGGCAAACGGCTGCTTTTGTTTCTGTCCATCTGATGCAAGTCCAACATTCTCTCTCTTTTTGCTTGATTTTGTTCTCCACCAACTAAAAATCTAGCTCATCAGCAGCTAGACGCCCCACTATGTTAACCAGCAAACTGTACTATTTGACACTCGGCTGGTGGTGACACTCAGTGGGTTTTTAGAGCTTTTTGCTAAAAAATTACTGAACCCAGGAGTAGCCAATGAGAGAAAACATGAGGTCACAGTTTAATTTGTCCCCAAAAATCACTTAAAAAAAAAAAAAAAACATTTTTTTTTTGCTGGCGGAAAAAAAGTAAAAAAATAAATAAAACATAACTGCTTCTTGCTTAAAATCAATTCTATATTTTTTTTTTTGGTGGAAAAAAGTACCCCAAAAAAAAAGGCTTTTTTTTGTGACTCAAAGCTGGCGAAGTCAATAAACAACAAGTTAAAAGAGAATACTTCACCCTGTTAACAAAGTTTCTCGTCTCCTCGATCACGTCCTTGATTCTCCTGATGCTTTCTGTCGTGTTGCCACTCGGAGGCGCCGTCACGCTCAGAGCCTCAACTCGTGTCATTTTGTCTTTCAATTCCGTGAGAGCTGAGCTCAAGTTCTTCACTGAACAGACAGAAAACAAAATGATTATATTCCAGCTGCAAGATGACTTTTAATGAAATTTAAAAAGTCTAAAAACGTTGCCGATTCCCGTCGTTCGATACTCACATGCCTGCTCTGCATCGACCAACACGTCGTCTACGTTCCCGCTGACGTTGGTCAAAGTTATTCTCTCCACGCCTCGGCTGATGTTCCTCAGCCTCTCCGTCACGTTACCGACCGAGGAGCCGGAGGCCGAGGCGGCCGTCTTCGCGGACTCCATCAGGCCATCCGTGTCATCTGAAATCAGAAGGCGACCGACCGTGATCGACCGTGACTCGGAACAGTGCGGAGCGTAACCTTTTCCCGTCGAGGGATCCACCGACCTCCTCTGATCTCTTTGAGGTCGTCTCTGACGGCTGAGATGTGCGTTCTCAGAGTTTCTCCTTTCCCCCGCTGACGTTTCACACGATCGGTGAAGGCGTTCGCCGCGTGTGACAGAACTGTTATTTTGGAAGAAATACAAAAGATTTCACCTTTTGTGTGAATTAATATGAACTATCTGACGTGATAGACATGCTGCTGATTCACTCACCTTTAAGAGTCTCGTTGGCTTCTGTGCATAAATTAGTTGAATTATCTTTGAGTCCTTCGGCCCTGTTGACCAGACCTCCCTCCTTCACATCCTAGTTAATAGAATAAGAATCATACTATATATAATATATTGTTTTTGATAGATGTTTTTATTATGTGACTCTAGGGTTATGTTGGTAATAGGTACCTCTAAGGCTTCATCAGCCGCCTCTCTGGACTGATTCGCTGCCATCGCCGCCTTTTCTACGGCGGTTATGATTCTGTTATAAGCTCCTTTACCCGGAACGCTGAGCAGGTCGGTACTGCCGGTGGCATTACGAAGCATTCTGCAATAACATATAACATAAGTATTAACATCAACACGCGTAAAAAGTTGTCTTCTTCAGTGTTCATCTAAATCAGGGTTAGGCAACCTGTGTGCCAATGGTGGCACGCAGCAGCTTAACCAATGGCTCATGAGCATTAAGTGTGCAAGAGAGTTTTTTTGGAAATGTTGAAGTTCATCTGCATGAGAGGCGAAGTCCCGCCCCCTTTTCAGGGGGCCGGGATTTTTTTGGGGGGGGATTCCTTTGGAATTGTGCCATGAATTACAAATATGATGATGATGATAATTTTGCACGTCAAGAAAGTCGCATTTAGTCGTAAAACTGTTGGAAGTATAAGACGACAAGAGTACGAGTTAAAATACGTGATTATGAAGACGAAGCACCCAAAAGTATCGTAAATGACGCCTCTCTACCTCTCTCTCTCTCTCTCTCTCTCTCTCTCTCTCTCTGTCTCTCTCTCTCTGTCTCTCTCTCTGTCTGTCTCTCTCTCTCTCTGTCTGTCTCGCTCTCTCTGTCTCTTTCTCTCTCTCTCTCTCTGTCTCTCTCTCTCTCTCTCTCATGAAACAACGGGGTCTGGCTCCTTTTCTTCCTCTTACCGACTGATAAGTAGAGTCTCTGGATAATAAAACACATCCGGTAAGATAACGTTACATTTTGGAACGGAGCTAAGTTAGCTAGCTAGCAAGCGAAGCTTGTGACGCAAAACTAAACGACACCACGACAAACCAAGAAACTGTGACTTTTAAATGTACAAACATCATGTGTTTATTGCACAAGTCAAAAAAGATAACAAAAATAAATATTCGTCTCTCGCCGTTGACTATCGTACATATTGTTTCTGAAGTAAAGTGACTTTGCGTCTCTATTGCTACTCGTTTGCATTTCTTGAAGATAACTTTATTCCTCAAAGGTTTCCTTTTTTCTCTCCTTCCGTTCTATCCTTCACAATAAAAGCCCCGGACACATTGACATCTGATTGGCTAGTACTCCTTTCCTTCTTCACAGAATCTATTCCACACTCACTGTTGAAGTTCTGCCGCCGCTCTGTTGAGCTCCTCTTTCCGCTCCTCGGCTTTGGTTACCATTTCCATCTTTGCCGTCATTTGGAAAATGTTGCTTAACTTCTTGAAGAGTTCCATCTTGGCGCCGTCCAGCTGAGCCGCGTGATTCTCAGATCCCTGAAATGTTACACGCGATGAGTTGAGTTTGCACTAGAGACTGATTGATGCCAAGCGTTTCAAATTTCATACGATACCGATACATTTTGTCACAATTCTAACGATACTGACCATTTCTTGGGTGTTTTTTTTTCCAAATAATGGTCATTTTTTTGGAAAAATCACCAATGACACATTTTGGCCATTAATAACAAATTTGTTACAAAAATAAATATGAGTTTAACTAAAGTTAAACAGTAGTGCATTTTCCTTTTTCTCTCCTACCGTTCTAGCCTTCACAATAAAAGCCCTGAACACTGGAGCACTACAACACAAGAGTCGTGTATAATGGTTTGGAGGTGATTTAATCACCATACGTTTTGTATTTGTATTCTTATAATCAAACTGAGAGCTCGTATCGGATCGCCCATCCCGAGTTTGCACAATCCTAAACTTGCCTCCTGTAACCGTGGCGGTAGTAGATGCCTGCTTACTGTTTTAATTTCCTCGAGCCTTAAGGCGACGCCGGTGATATTTTTCAGCAAATCTTCAGTCATTTCCGTCAGGGGAAGGAGCGCGCTTTGTTCTCTCTCCAGCTGAGTCTGAAGGTTCTGGCAAATGATAAAGAGAGAGACAGGTGAAAACATCAGAGTGAGGTGTGTGTGTGTGTGTGTGTGTGTGTGTGTGTGTGTGTGTGTGTGTGTGAGGTAGGATTAAATCCAGCTGTGTTTCACTTCACCTCCAGGTGTTGCAGAGCAGTCTGACCCTTCAGGTTGAGGCACTGCGTCCTGTCGACTCTGTCCTCTGCGTCTGACAGCAGCTCGGCCGCCTCCGTCAGAGAAGAGGCCGCCTCCGTCAGAGAGTCTGTAGCCTGGTCACACGCAGCCCGGTGGGTTTCCACCGGGTCTGCTGTGTTGTTCCTGATTATGTCCAGCGCTGAGGAGATTATACAATTATTATAATTATACAATTATAGAAATGTAGCCGGTTCTCTCAGTGTGTAGCGTTTAGGGGGATCTATTAGCCAAAAGGGAAGTGTAATATTCATAACTATGTTTTCCTTAGTGAAACTAAGACTCGTCGTGTTTGCTTCAGCTTAAAATGAGACCTTCATCTCTACAAACCAAACGGCGGCTCTATGAGTCAGGCGGCAACCTCCGGTTCTGCCGAGTGACTTCAATACAGCATGATGTTCATTTAGTACGTTATGCTCCATTTAGAGTCAAACGGACCATAAAGCAGGGGATGATTTAGGGGCGGGGCTACACAGTGATTGACAGGTCTCTACCAGAGACGTATATAATCACTCCTCCTCAGGCCTCAATTCAACACTTTATTACGGCACTTGCTGGTGAGCTTTCTGCTTGTGATTGCTGTGTGTGAAGTGGGCGTGGTTTGCGTCGAACACCATTTTCCTTTTTAAATCTCACATTGGTGCACGTCCTCCCGCTCTCTGCCAGCTCCGTCTCTCTGAGCGTCGCAGCCTCTCGCTCTCATTTCCTGCAGGACGCGCTGAACCTCCTCCATCATCCCGGCTTTGTCGTTTGCAGAGGGAGCGACCGACTCTCCGGGTTTCACCTCAGTTCGCCGCTTCATCAGATCTGACAGGCCGCAATTACAGAAAAACACCGCTGTCGAATGACACGTCTGTGGCTCACTTTGACTAATCATTCAGTTTCCTTTACAAAGTCTCTTCCTCGGCCGAACCGTGATGTAATCTCTCCACAATTTGAACATTATGTTATATTAGTATTAACTGATGTACCTTGTATTAGTGTGAGGAGAGCTTCAGCTTCAGAGAGAAGATCCTCCGCCTTCAACGTTGTTCCGTTCACGTTCTGCAAGAACTTCTCCAGATCTGATTCAGTTTTAAGTGTCTGGAAAGTTGATGATAATGTTAAAAAATGTGTTTTCAGATCAGATAAATTCACTAAGTGTTTGCACTAATTAGTTCATAAATCTCAGCAAGGTTGAGATGTTTTATGGTCCGTTGCTCTCTGACGTATGTGATGTTATCGGTTTATAAAACAACCTCCTGCAGTATTCAAACAATAGTTCACTCCAGGTACCTTTTCAGTCAGTTGACTAAAGTCATCTCTGATAACATCCAGATCTGCTTCCAGCTGTTCGACCTCTGAGTCCAGGTGTCTCCCAACCAAAATCTGAAAGTGTGAATATGGAGAAACGTTATTGTGCGAAAGAATTGGAGCAGAAGTTGGGATCATTTTTCTTTAATCAAGCTCTTTATTGGAAATGTTTTAAAAGTTACAATCTGTAACCAGATGACACCAAATCCAACACACCGTCCCCTTTAAAGGACAGTTCCTTACAACACGCAGAGACACCTACATCCTGCATCTACTGCACCTTGGCGTCAGAGACGTTGGCCTCCAGGTTGTTCAGTCCGGAGAGTGAAACGGAACCAATAGCGACGTTCTGCAGCTGCCGTTTCAGCCGAGCCAGGACGTCGTCCATCTTCTCCAAGTCGACCAGTGAGGCGACAGGACAGCTGTCGCATTCTGTCAGTAGATACAAGCAGAGGACGAAACCTCATACTTCATTATTTATATCACAATGTATGTTTACTCGTGTCAAAAGATGATTGTAGGATGAATCTTCAACACAAACTCACCATGGCAGTGAGCATTGCTGTTACCAGGTGTGCTGCACTCTGTTTGAAGGAAAAGGTTGTTAAAGTGTATCTCATCACATAAAGGCCAGTGTATTAGTTATGAGCAGCAGTAGCCTGTGACAACACATATATACGACAACAGATATACGACAGCAGATATACGACAGCAGATATACGACAGCAGATATACGACAGCAGATATACGACAGCAGATATACGACAGCAGATATACGACAGCAGATATACGACAGCAGGTATACGACAACAGATATACGACAGCAGATATACGACAGCAGATATACGACAGCAGATATACGACAGCAGATATACGACAGCAGGTATACGACAGCAGGTATACGACAGCAGGTATACGACAACAGATATACGACAACAGATATACAACAGTATGATGTCGTCTGAGAAATTAACTCCTCAGCTTCGGCTTTGAGATTACTAACGTATACCAGAAAACCTGCGTTACAAGCATGGAGTTAACATGAGCTTTTGTCAGGCAGAGGGCGTCAGACAAAAAATGTAGTCTGACGCATGTTTGGGGGTTAACCCATACTGGGGACCAAAAGTTAGGATATCTAGGCCTCTGCAGCTTTGAATTTTAGCTTTTTTTGTATCTGTCCAAATGTTAAAAGTACACTATGCAGGATTTTCCTTAGGAAACAATGTATTGAGACTATTACAAAAGTTAAGCATCTCATTTATCACTTATGACCCACTAGAAGTGTGTGGTGTGTCTGTGTCTGCAAAGAGCCAAACCGCTCCCTGGATTTTCTTATTTTATGTCCTTCCATCTGTCCATTCTCTTGAGCGCAAAATATCTGGAATGCCTTGAGCGAATTTATATGCTTATTATGACAATTTCAAAATATAGCAAGGAGAAAACGCCAAGCAGACAAAGCTCGTTTGTGGGGAGGAGGGGCCAACTTTGAATGCTGTGTTTACAAACAGTAAGCGACAGTTCTTGCATAGCATACCTTTAAATCACATCCACCTTCAAAACATAGTAACTATAAAAAAATTGTAATAATTACACACATAAGGAAAACTGGTGGTTTGGACTTTCTGTTTAACTGAAAGACGATTCTATTAAAACTTTATTCGTATGTATTTCTGTGAAAATGTATAATTACCTCCAGTCAGAGGATCACAAATGTTCAAGCCCTGCTTGCATTTGCAGAGCTGGCAGCTGCCTCCATGCACCATTGGATTGCCGTAGTAGCCGAATGAACATCTTAAAGAGAAAGAAAACAAAAGGGAAAGCTGCTTTTGAGCTTTCATAATTGCATTGTCAGTCCTACATGCAACTATAATTAATGTGCCTTGCATTCAGCTGTGGACAATAATGGGATAAGGATGCAACATTTTACTGCACTGAAGACAATCTTGAGATGTAAATTATGCTGTCAGAGAAATTATCACTTCTCTGTCCAGTCGTGTGGAAAAATGTTGGCACTGTACGTTTCTGCAAACCACGGAAACGTTGAATGTGGACGTTTTTGCGTTCAGTTACAGCAAGTGACAAAGTCGTTATTGAAAGTTTTGTGGTCGGAAAGTTACGTGGTATAGTACCGACTATTACAAACAACTTTCACCCAGGAGGCCATTGTCTGTGACCTGTGAAAAACAAAAAAAGGAAATGTTGACTTTATGGTTGTTTTACGTTTAAGTCCGCTACAGGCTGTTATTTATTTACAGTTGTTGCCTTACGTTGTAACGTTGCCTTGTTACGTTGATAAGATGTGTGGTTGCGTTACGTTGTTGCGTTACGTTGTTGCGTTACATTGTTGCGTTACGTTGTTGCGTTACGTTGTTGCGTTACCTTGTTGCGTTACCTTGTTGCGTTACCTTGTTGCGTTATCTTGTTGCGTTACCTTGCTGCGTTACCTTGCTGCGTTACCTTGCTGCGTTACCTTGCTGCGTTACCTTGTTGCGTTACCTTGTTGTTTGTTACACAAATCACAATCTTTTTCTAACCTCAAACAAATCATTTTGTTGCCTAAACCTAACCGAGTGGCATTGTGTGTTTCTGCACGATACAAGGCTGATATGAAACGTATTCCTGAAATGTGTTCTTCAGAAATGTGGACGTTCAACGTATCCCGTGGCAAACGTACAATGCTAACATTGGATCTGGCAACTGGGTTGCACTTCTTGAGTCGCAGACACACCTCTGACATCTGGCTCCACTGTAACCACGTTTACACAAGCATTCAACCACTCCTGAGCCGACGTCCAGACAGGCCAAAGCAAAACTGCGGAGAGACGTAATAAGAAATTGATACTGGTGCAGAGCAGTTGAGCTTGGTTGAGCTAAAGATAACAAAAAGAGACTGACTTGTTCCGTGTTAAGGGACATGGACAGGCACGGCAGGTCCTGTTGGCTGCTATTCCATAGTAACCCTCTTTACACCGTTCACAGCGATCCCCGGTGGTGTCAAACTGACAGTGCTGGAGGTCAGTTAGGTCAGCAAACACAATATGAACAACATGTTTTGCATTTCTTTTTTGGCCCACAAATGCCACAAACCTTTTAAGTGTGCTGTAAATGTGTGTGTGTGTGTGTGTGTGTGTGTGTGTGTGTGTGTGTGTGTACAAGAGAGAGAGAGAGAGAGAGAGAGCACTAACCTCACAGTTCCCTGTTAGCTCGTCACACTCATTGGAGAGTCCATTACAGCGGCATGGCACACACTGACCCCTGTTCGGTCCGGCCCACTCTCTGTAGGAGCCAGAGCTGCACTTCTGTACCGACACACAGAGAGCTGAACGGGTCAACTGTGAGACAAGTAACACGAGCAAACACTCCGCAAACGACCCCGCTGACCTGCTCAGGAGAAACCTATTATCACTCAGCACTCATGCGGCAAAGCGATTAACTGCAAGAACTTGTGAATTTTATTATACTAATTACATTCGGTATCAGATGCATTTGTCACTGAGAAAATACATTATCTGGGATGAGTTTTAAATCAGGGTGTAACGTGTAGAAACGCACACATGGGCGGACTATGAAACAAAGACATGCAAAAGGTCCGACGACCTCTCCTACATAGGAGAAGACACACAAACGTTATAGCCTCTAATTGTTGTTGTTTTGTGTCTCTTTGTGGTCATTTTGTGTAATTTTGTAGTTGTTTCAGGTCTCTTTGTGTTTGTTATGTCTTTTTGTAGTTCTTATTTGTCTCTTTAATGTCGTTTTGTGTCTCTTTGTGGTCGTTTTGTGTCTGTTTGTGGTCGTTTTGTGTCTCTTTGAGTGACATTTTCTAGGTATAAGGCGGTGGCCCCCTGACACTTTGGGCCCCTGGGCCGTTGCCCGGTAGGCCCGTTCAGTAATCCATCCATGTACACACATATATATACAGTATATATACAGTATACAGATATACAGTAGTGAAAAAAGTATTTATAGCCTTTACTTCAGTAAAAAGTACAATATCTACCTCTGAGATGCAGTACAGTAAAAAGTACAATATTTATCTCTCATGTAGTGGAGAAGTAAAAAGTAGCATAAAATGGAAATACGCAAGGAAAGTACAAAAATTTAGAAAACGTACTTTCCACCACTGAAGAGAGTGTTTTGTAAATAAACATATACAAGGACAATAATTACCCTGATGAAGGTTTTAGTTATCTAGTGTTAAATTTAGGACGCCATAAAAAGATTTTATTGCTGAAATATAAATGAATGTCTAATAGTGTTAGCAGCTTTACACATAATTCCCTTTTGAAAGAACAATTTCATGTGGAGCATTAAATGATTCCTTGACATTGTTTTGCAAAGCGTCCTCCTTACTGACAAAAAAAAAAGCGGGAAACAAATTCATAAATAAAAACCCAACGAAGCGCTGCGTTACCCGAGTCTGGTTGCCGAAGGAAAGATCGCAGAACCTTTTCGCGCCGTGCGTCTTCTGATGGATCTGACTTTGTCCGTCGCGTTTCTCGGTCGAGCCGCAAACCGGAGCAAAGCAAAGCAAAAACAACCACAACGACGTGTTCCACCGCATCATGAGCCGTTCAGTGAGCCGTACGAATGCGGCAGTGACAGGCTCCTCCCCCCCTGCCCCTCAGATAAACACCTGCAGCAGGTGAACCTTGGAGCGTTTTTTATGTGGGACACATGAATACAAGCTGCACGGTGAGAACCGGTTAGCGTGGAGGAGTGTAGCTCGGAGTCGGGCTCAAGGTTCAGCGAGGTGTGGTTCAACTTGTATGTGAACTGTGTTTGGTTGAACAAGCGGCAAATACACACTTAGAAGAATAATTATTTTATTATCACTCTATTATATGGGGTGACCGTGGCTAAGTGGAGAGCAGGGCCGCCCCTCAATCAGAGGGTTGGCGGCTCGATCCCCGGCTCCTGCTCCACCAGCTTCATGTCAATGTGTCCTTGTGGCAAGACACCTAACCCCAAAAATTGCTCCCGTAGCTGAGTCTCAGGTATATAGATAAGATACTGAATTGTAAATCGCTTTGGATAAAAGCGTCTGCTAAATGACTGAAATGTAATGTAGTATATATTCAGCTGAGCCAGTAAGCCAATAACTGATAAAATATTGATTATAAGAGTTTGAAATGTTTTTATTTGCATTGAAAATATGAATTTTAACATTTTATTTGTTCTACAAGTACGATAAGTTTTAATCTAACAAACAAAAATAATATATAAAAGTTTTCCAGTCTGGAGAAATAACAAGAGATTTCAAAATAAACGTTGGCAAAGTGAATCATTCAGTGATTTGTTGAAAATTCACAAAATGTACTTTATTTTGAATTGTATACAGAATCCACGGGTTGCACAATGATACAGTAATACAAAATGAGTTTACTACTAATTTACCAAAAACACGACAGTGAAACTTGTGCAGCAGTGACAGTTATGGGACAGTAGCTTAGCGTTTTAGCTAGCATGCTACGTTCTTTTGGGCGTTAGCTAAAATGTGATGAACGTGTTTTTTATGCATCAAGTTTGCTAACGATTGCTTAAATTAGGTTAAATGTTGTAGTAGTACAATAATGTGTGTACTTCTGTTCAGGTTTAACATTCTTGTTTCATTTTGTTTTTACAGAGGGAATGTTGAATAACTCTTTGTACTACCCTATAAATCAGAAAATACTGTCAACATAGTGTAATAAAATGTTGTATAAATCAGGCTATGAATGATATATAAGAGAGGAATGAAACTGAAAAGTTTATGTTTAGTTAAATTACAGACATTTTGAGGACTCTACAGGTGAATATGGTCAAAACATTAACTAATCGATACCCAAACTTATCCAGTTCATTACTCACATTAGGGCAATTATTTTTGTGTATTACAAGTTTTCTGACGTTTTCTGTTTAAATAAGCAAATGAGGCATTATGTAATGGTAACCTTTGGTGAATTTAGGAGAAATCAACAGACGCAAACAGACAAATTATAGAAATAAACACCTAAACTTGTATTTTGTATGTTTTCTCTCCACTAGTCTGAAAGAAGACGTGTTATGGAAGAAGAATAGACATTTCAAAATGGAACAGTTTATGAAAAGTAGCACCAGTCTTCTAACTATTCAAATAGCACTAGATAACAGTTTAGTAAGGTTAGTAGTACCTCTGGTTTGTGTGTGTACTACGTCCCTGAGAGAAGCGATGTGTTCACCGTAGAAGGTCCATAAGAGGACAAAACATCTGTAAAGGTTCAGCAGATAACTCTGCTGTTTGAAGCAAAGACTGATGTGGTTTTCTAAGTGAACACACGACTGAAGCGCCTCGTCGGACTCATAGAACAGGGTACAAGGCGTAGCTCGCGATGCCGCAAGTGTTTCTGCCGTCTCGGACCATTCGCATGAAGCCGCCTTCGCCCCAACTGCTTCCCCAACTAAGAAGAACAAAACAAAAGAACAATAGAAGATTTAGTGTTGGACAAAATCCACCTACGTTGTTTTATACGTCATTTTTCTTTTTCCTGACCTGTTTTTGATGATCCAGTAGTCCTGGCCTCCTTCGGAGCCGTAGCCAACCAGCAGCACCGCGTGACTCAGATTGTTCGGGTTGCAGTTTGGCTCGTCGTATATTCCTGCAAAGGAAATTTCAACCCGCTTTAATATATTTAAGAAAACCTTTTTAGCTCTGTTTTGGTCTCCACCGACTCCTAATTATCTGGCTTCTTAGCTCCTAAATGCTCCGCTAGTTGCTGACTGTCTGCCTGCTGTTTAGTGCTGGTGCTGAAGCAAATAAGAGACATAAGCCCGAGTATAGAGGGAGTATTTTACAATCAACCTGAGCTGTAGAACAGGAAGCTGGAGTGATCCGCATCAATGGCGACTGTGATTGGACCGATGGTTGCCACAGCGTCAGCCAGGGCCTGCTCGTCTCCTTTGGGTATGAACCTGTAGTCCTTGATGTGGGCCACTGCAAGTCTGCTGTCGTAGAAGCAGGGCTGGGTGTCCTGTTTGAGGGGGCGAAACAGAGCCGAGCGTTACCGACAGGCCGGACACGGAATACGTGACGTGATTTTTAAAGCGCTCGTTTTGGAGGCGGAGCCTCACCACCGAGGTGTACGGGTAGGCACTCGTGGACTGCAGCCCGTTGCTGACCACGTAGTCGTAGGCGTTGGCCATCCAGGCGCCGTTGCAGCCGTAGGTGCCGTAAGATCTGGAGCAGTCCACCAGGTTTTGTTCGCTCAAGGACACGAGCTGACCCGTCTTCTTGTAGATTTGTCCCTCGATGGCTCCCGTAGTGCTGAAGGCCCAGCACGAGCCACAGAATCCCTGAGAAGTTTATTCAAACGATCAGTAGATTTGAAGGTGTTCACGATTCTGTATAAAACCCCCTGAGAGTGAATTCAGAAACGTCTTACCTGGTCTTTCACCTCAGTGACATAACCCATGTTCCTGTAGTCGACGACGTAAGCGTCCAACTTCTTAGCGGTGTTGCGCAGCCTTCGGCCCGAGACGGTCTTCCCTCTCTTCACAAATTGGGAGTCTATCATGGCGCCTTGCAAAACCTGGTACTCTTGTCTTGTCTAGAGAGCGTGAAGAAGATTGTTTCACAATAATTTATGTTATTGAGTTGGCTGGACCGTTCGTAGCTAAGCCCATAACAAGTAATGCACTTTAATTCCTATAAAACCCATGTAATCAATTTGGATGACGATACATTGAGTAAGCAATTGAAACTTAGTCTATTAACAAATGATCTGTTTGTTAATGGCATGAAATCTTTACTAAAAGCTGCTTGAGGAACTTTCATTTCATGTTGATTTTGGCGGCCCCTGTGGACAAAGGTGGTAGTGCTTCTGAGCGCCAGAGTCCCTTTAGAAAATCTCTAATTCTACTGCAGCAGGGTCTGACAGTCTGCCCCTCTCAGTCCTGGTTCTGGTTCTCCCGTTGCCCCCCTTCCCTCCAGCGGGTCCAGCGATATGTCCTGGGTCTCCAGCAGAGAGGAGAAGCTCTGCTCCTGGAGGAGGAGGAGGAGGAGGAGGAGGAAGAGGAGGAGGAGGAGGAGGAGACACTGCTGCTGCCGGGAGCTGAGCTCTCCTCCTCCCTCCGGAGCTCCCACTGCAGGTCCAAGGCTGCGGGAGAAACCGGATCTGGGTCTGTCCACGGTGGACCAGGTCTCTGTTGGAGGATCTGGGTCTGTCCACGGTGGACCAGGTCTCTGCTGGAGGATCTGAGTCTGTCCACGGTGGACCAGGTCTCTGCTGGAGTCTGAAGGAGTCCGACCCGGTGGCTCCGATGACATCATTAAGAATAACTCTATAGAAACAGACCATCTTCTCTCTGATGGTCTCTGCACTGATGGAGGTCTGATAGAGGATCAGGACTACACTGGGTTTTAGTTCCCAGCTCCTCACATTAACTTTAAAACACTTTGATTTGAGGTTTTAGGCGGTGGAGCTTGTAGCACAGAGAGGAAAACACTACTCCTTACCAGGTCTCCATATTTATTCATGGCCATGGTGAACGGCCTCCTCCCCATGAAAAAGCCTTGATTGTTGTCTTCGATCATCTGCTTGTTCTCCTCCCAGATGACCATCCTTTGCATATCGTCCTGCGTGAAACCACAGAAAGACTCGGAGTGAATCGTCGGCGCTTACGGTTGGCGCTTGGGCTTCGGACTCGGAGCCGGCCTCACCGTGTCTTCGTAGGCCACGCCGTGGCTGCTCTTCCAGATCTCCCACTCGGTCGGGGCCACCTCGTCCGACTCCGGGGCCACGTTCTGCGGGCCGAACAGCAGGACGGAGAGCAGGGCGGCTCGCAGCAGGAAGCCGGCCTGCTGGACTAGAAGGACAAGAGCGTCTCAGTGGATCAACAGCATTAGCATCGGGACACTGATGTAGAGTCTTTTGTAGTACACTGAAATTTGGATTTGTGGTCAGCAGAGGAGAGTCACAGGTAAGTTTCAAGTCTTCGTATTCTAGTCCCAATTCCTTAACGTCATTATAATAACAGAGTAACAGGAAGAAGAAATAAGAACCTAGAACTTAATTATTAAAAAGTCTAGACTGGGTCATTATATCTTTGGGTTACTGCAGTATGAGATCTTTGTTCTACTTCCCTACGAGTTAAAGCATCGGTTGTTGTGCTAACGTCTAACGCGACACTTGTCAGCACCTCTGTAATAACATCTGTACTTATTAGAGTGACGACACACGACACACAGGGTGCTTTCCTTAAAGCATGAAAACATGACATTCGTTCCTAAAGAGGGGTTGAGACTCGCTCCGTCGTGGGAACTCTGACCCTTCAACCTTCTTCTCGTGACGGAACTCTCACAAAGACACAATGCGTCTCATAAATAATAACCACAACTGAGGACGCACGCTCTACACGTATACAAGGCAGCCTGTAAGCTCAAATACTGCAATGAGTTTAATCCAGCAGCTGTTGTATTCTCTCCACAACAAGGCTGTTTATATATATATACTCAATAAACATCAGCATCTGCTGTCATGCCTCGCGAGTGATTAAGAGCTTTAAAATGCGAGGTTGTCTTTCTAATAGCAGGAACACGTTCAGGCATTTTTTCTTTCTAACTGGGTGACCGTGGCTAAGTGGAGAGCAGGGCTGTCTTTCAATCAGAGGGTCGGAGGTTCGATTCCCCGGCTCCTGCTCCGCTAGTCTCATGTCAATGTGTCCTTGAGCAAGACACTTAACCCCCAAAAATTGCTCCTGTAGCTGCGTCTACGGTGTATAAATGAGTGAAGTAGAGAGCCCTGCTTACCTTCATGGATGTGTTTTGGTCCCATGGTCTGAGAGGGACTCTGGGCAGCGACACACTCAACCATCAACCTTCCCTTTTTATAGCGTTGCGATAAGTACGTGCTTCCACTGTACTTTCATGGATCACCTTAATCAGCGCTTGTGCCAGCGCCTGAGGAGGACATTAGTCAACAGAAAAATAAGACGCTTTCGCTGCTCCTTCTCTGTTAATGCCTCTATTATCGTTCAGAGAGGGAGCTAAAGCTGCAATATTGTAAATCCTTCAATCACCGGGTTATAAGTGAGACGTAATAAACACCTGACATCAAACTTTCCAAAAAAAAAAAACAAGCTGTGGAGGAAGTACACAGATTGTTTACTTCAGTAAAAATGACCAGTAATGTAGAAATACTTCAATAAAAGTTCAGTCATAACGACGGATAATCCGATAAATGTACTTCAAAGGTAAAAGTAAAAACACGTTTATTTTCAGACTTGTGGAAAGAAAACATCCAAAATACACATTTATGTGTTTATTTTATACTTTGTTTGTTTACGTCTGTAGCTTCTCCTAAATTCACCAAATTTACCTTCACATAACGCCTCATTTGCATATTTAAACATCACATTTCAGTAAACTTGTAACAGAATAAATGCTGGTGTTGATGTGAGTGATGAAGTGGTGAAGTTTGATGGTGATATCTACTAGTTCATGTTGTGACCCTCTTCACCTGGAGACTCTTCTAAATGTCTGGACTTTAACTAAACGTCTCTTTAAAGGAGCTTTTCTATCAATGGAGTTTTTCTCACACTCTGATCCAGAAATCTCCACTTCAGTAGTTCTGACATCCACCAAACTTCACACCTTCATTCCTGTCTGTGTGCTGAAGCTTTCTACTGAGGGGTTTGTCCACACACCACTCACACACTCATTTATACTACATTTATTAATAAGAACATGGAGGACATGGATGTTTTTAAATGTCTGTTGTAATGACCGTGATATAAAGAGATATTTAAAACTCCCTCTTTAAACACATTTGACTCTAATATGTTGAAAAAATGAAACCTGGCTTCATCCAACATTTATGTTCTGGAAATGTATGCAAATTAGCACATATTTAATAAGTTAGTGCCTCATTTGCATATTTAAACATACAATTTCTTAAATCTTTACCCCTTTTCAACTGTAGTGTCACTTAAAAAGTTATTTAAATATAAATAACTTCAAAGAAAGATGAGTAATGTAGATTTTAATCGTGCATATTAATAATGCTTCTTCATTAACTGGCCCCCTGAGCGCCGTCTGTGTGTGTCTGTGCTCTGCAGCGCCACCCAGCGGCCCGCTGCGTGCAGCGCCGAGCTGCCTGTCATTATGTCCGCGAGCTGCCGCGCCTCCAACACCCAAAACACAGTGCGGCAAAAAAAAAACAACAACAGCCGAGCGGCGCTCAGCAGCCTGCGCGTCTGTCTCCGGTGAATGAGTGCGCAGCAACAAACATGAGTCACGAATGAGGTCCGCAGGATGTCTTTCAAGGTAAACCAGCTCTCTTCTTCTTCTTCCTCCTCGTCCATCACCCTCTGCAGCGCGCGTGCTATAGAGGGCCCTCGTGAGGAATCACACCTGCGTCCTCTTAAACCCTCATGAACGATGTGGGTTTATTTACCTGTATGGAGCGCGTGAGAGATGGAATTAAACACCCTGTTTACATTACTTCAGTCCGGCTGCGCGCGCGTCTGTGTGTGCATGCGCGTGTGTGTATAGGGCATCATATGGCCTTGTGCGCCCTGACTTAGATTGCACGCGTAAACTTGTATAGCTTGCATGTGTGCGCGTGCTGGATGGAGATGGAAATATGTGTGTTGACACTTTAAACCCGCAGCGGACACTGTTTATACTGCCGGTCTGGATCCCATAATGCCATAATGGTGGTTTATTAAGGTCGGTGCTTGTTGTGTGTATTTACTCTGCAGAAGGAAACGCCCCTGGCTAACGCCGTGTTTTGGGCCGCGAGGAAGGGGAACTTGGCTCTTCTTCAGCTGCTGCTGAACAGCGGCCGCGTGGACGCGGACTGCAGAGACAGTGTACGGACGCTGCATGTCCCGGATGCTCCGCTGCACGCTTTAACCATAACCCGCCTGTGGTAGGGGAGACAGAGGGCTTCCAGCCTCGCCTCTGTGGTCGCACGTGTGTAACCGCTCATTTCACCTTTTTGTTTTATACGCGTCATGATAAAGGGGGAGGGGCTTTAATGTGTTTAATTGGTAAAAACAATACATTTGCAGTTTAATCACCTGATTTAAAGGAGACACAAAGTAAAAAACTAAATGTCTCACTGCTTGTGCACATACATTATAATATATCTCAGTTCCCAAATGACATGGCAGAAAAGAGAAAACAATGATCTGTCATCTAACCAAAATACACATTCTGCTGACCCTCACACATCGCTGCCATTATGAATCCATATTTAATGTATTCTGGCTCATATTTTCTCACCTCACGCTTTTGGAGATGTATCTGTTGCAGGGCTGTCTCCCGCATCACTTTTTCATTCCAAAAATCCATTTTTTTGTGTCTTGACGGTGGGACATCATGACTGATGTCAAGCTTCACTGCTCATTGAAGTCGTGCTTTGTTTGAATTACGACATTTTTTTATTTATTTATGTGAATTTTTCAGCACATTTAGATATAAAAATAACTAATAAGTAATTTTTAGGCAACAAAAATGTTATAGTTAACTTTCATGAAGTGAAAACACACAGCAGAGACCTGTCAATCAGCGTGTAGCCCCGCCCCTAAAGCATCCCCTGCTTTATGGTCTGTTTGACTCTAGATGTTCCATAATGTACTAAATGAACATCATGCTGTATTGAAGAAGACTGTAAACTAGAGATTGAGACCATAAACTCATGTTTACAATGTTTACTGAGGGAATAAATCAAGAGAGAAGTAGAGTCATTTTAGACTAGACTTCTATACAACCAGAGGAGTCGCCCCCTGGTGGACACTAGAGAGAATGCAGCTTTAACACATGAAGCTTTGACTTCACTTTTCAGAACCGCAGGTTTCAGAGAGACAGTGTGATGAAAAAAAATGTGTTTGCTTGAACATTAAAGCATGAAAACATGTTTAAGTAGAAGTAGAAACCCAAAATACACAAACCTGAAAATTACCACGATATCTCTCCTTTAAAGTACTATTCTGTCATCTTTTCTGTGTTGAAGTCATCTGCAGTAAAACACATAAAATATTGCTACAGTTGAAAACAAACTCCTGACTTTGTCTAACTTGCAAAATAAAGTACGCCGTTGGAATGTTTCGGTGCCTGATGTACGGAAACGTCGAAAATAAATTGTATTTCTGCAACTTTTTAATCTACATTGTCTCTCTTCTCGTGAAATAGATTTGTTCTTCTGCAAATTTATTGCTTCCAATGTTTCTCTCCAGTATGGAACGACAGCGCTGATGGTGGCGTCCTACAGCGGCTATTATGAGTGCGTCAAAGAACTGATCATGCAGGGAGCCGACATCAACTACCAAAGAGAGGTACGATCGCAAAGTCTTGAACCTGTAGAGACGTCACCAGGTCATCGGCAGAGATTCCATCACGCTGTTTTTATATATTATACCGTGTCTCTTTCGCTCTTTTCAGACGGGTTCCACCGCCCTGTTCTTCGCCTCCCAGCAGGGACACAATGACGTTGTGAAGCTCCTCTTTGAATTCGGTGCCTCCACCGAATTCCAGACGAAGGTATGTGGCAGCGGCGGTGAGCGTGCATCACGCGTCTTTATAATACTGGGTGTGATTCAGATGTGATTCTCGCCGCTCTCGTGTCAAGATGAGCGGCGGCGGATTATGAGACAATAAGGCCCCACCACCTCATAAGAACAAGACTCTACGAGTCGTTGTTTTGGTCTCTTTGTGGTCATTTTGTGTTTCTTTGTAGGCTATTATTTGTTGTGTGTAGTTGTTTTACGCCTTTTGTAGTAATTTTTGTCTCTTTGTAGTTGTTGTGTGTTCTGTTTGTGTCTATTTGAAATAGTTGTGTGTCTGTTTGTGGTCTTTTTGTATCTCTTTGAAGTTGTTTTGTGTCTGATTGTGGTCTTTTTTTGTCTCTTTGAAGTTGTTTTGTGTCTATTTGTGGTCTTTTTGTATCTCTTTGAAGTTGTTTTGTGTCTTTTTGTGTCTCTTTGAAGTCGTTTTTTGTAACTTTGTGGTCTTTTTGTGTTTCTTTTGTGTATGTTTGGGATCATGATGCAGTCGTTTTGCCCCTTTTCATAGTCATTGTGTGTCTTTATAATTGTTTTGTTCTCTTTTGTGGGCTAGTTATTAGTCTGTAGTCTGTTGTCATTTTACCCCTTTTTGTTGTTGTGTCTCTTTGTAGTTGTTTTGTGTCTCTTTGTAGTTGTTTCGCGTCTCTGTGTAGTTGTTTCGTGTCTCTTTGTAGTTGTTTTGTGTCTCTTTGTAGTTGTTTCGCGTCTCTGTGTAGTTGTTTTGCGTGTCTCTTTGTAGTTGTTTTGCGTCTCTTTGTAGTTGTTTTCTGTCTCTTTCTAGTTGTTTCGTGTCTCTTTGTAGTTGTCACGTCACAAAACATGCTGCTCAGCACAGTGGTGTCCTTTAACTGTTATTCTCACTGCTAGCTTGTTTTCTTTTTTTGTTCTTGTTGTTTTAGGACGGTGGCACAGCTCTCACCGTCGCCTCTCAGTACGGACACTCCAAGGTGGTGGAGACCCTGTTGAAGAACGGAGCCAATGTTCACGACCAGCTGAATGTGAGCCACATCTTCAGCCTCTCCTTTAGACCTGTCAGTGCCTCCGTCTGTCAGGAGCGCGATGGTTAGTTGCAACACAATGTCCTCAGGAATCCAGCCGCTCAGGTTTTTTTTTGCAGACTGCTGAGTCAGACACGACTGACGTTTGGCAGGATTAGTGTCTGTCCTTAGGCAGGCGAAAACAACCTGACTTCACATACATATATTTATGAAACAGTAGTTATGAATACACTTTTTAAATAGCTGGAACCTTTTCTGACCGTTTCAGTGTGTCAGACGAGTCTTTTGTGTTACAGGACGGCGCCACCCCTCTGTTCCTCGCCGCTCAGGAGGGTCACGTGACTGTGATTCGTCAGCTGTTGTCATCTGGTGCAAAGGTCAACCAATCGAGGGAGGTAATGCCCTCGCCTCTTCGGCATTTTTTGGGCAGATTTAAAGCTCCTCTTTCTCACCCTCCTCTCATGCCTGCATCCACACTTCATATTCCTCTCTCGTTTTCACCTCCTCCCTCTTTTTGTCCTTTCGTCTCTCTGCATCCGTGCGTTCTCCAGGACGGCACCGGCGCCCTGTGGATGGCGGCTCAGATGGGTCACAACGAGGTGGTGAGGGTGCTGCTCTTACGTGGTGCAGATCGGGACGCCGACAGACGAGTACGTCGTTCTTTTAGAATCAACAAAAGCACATAAAAGTGTTACAAGGATTGGCGTTGTTTCGTCCTCTTGTACCATTTTTTTGTATCTGCTGATGAGGACCATGTAATAGAGTTGAAAGCCTCAGAGCAGTAAGAGGACCTTGAGTGGAGCTTGTTTTTGTTTGATAATTCGAGGCTCTCTCTGTTGTCTGTCAAGGACGGATCAACAGCGCTATTCAAAGCTGCTTATAAGGGACACAACAGCGTCATCGAGGAGCTTCTCAAGTTTTCTCCTTCGGTTGGAATTCTCAAGGTAGATGATTGATCTCACGTCTTTCCATTCAAAATGAAGTTCCAGCCAGTTAGCTTAGCTTAGCATAAAGACTGGAAACGGGGGGGGGGGGGGGGGGGGGAGCTAGCCTGGCTCTGTCCGGCTGGCTCTCGGCTGACTTATCGTTTTTGCAGATTAAAAGACATGAGATTTACCGTGTTGATTAGTGAGGTACTGGTTGTTTTTTTGGGGGCCCCTGGCCTTCACCGACAACATGTCCCTCAAAGAGACACAAACCAACCAGGAAGAGACTCAACACGACCACAAAGAAACATAAAACGACTTCAAAGAGACACAAAACAACAGAGAACTGCGTAACGACTAGAAATCAGACACGAAACGACCACATGAAGAGGTTTATATTCGCTAATAACCGGAGAACACGACGCCTCTCCGTTAGCATTAGCATCATCTCTATTTGTTGTCTGCAGAACGGCTCTACTGCCCTTCATGCCGCTGTTATGGGTGGAAATCTTCAAACCGTCCTGCTGCTGCTGAGGGCCAACGCCGACCCGACAGTACCCAACGAGGTGAGGCGCCGACGTCTCAAAGACGAGCGGATCGCTTCAATCTCGTAACAATATTTCTTTTTCTTCTTTTTTTTCCCGCAGAACAATGAACTCCCTGCAGACCTGACGAAGAGCGATCGCATCCTGAAGGTGTTACATCCAAAGCTGTTCAATGGAGACAGTTGATGACCGTCCTCCATGCCCGCCTCTTCCCCACTGACTGATGATGATGATGATGATGATGATGATGATGAAGGGGGGAGGGGGGGTTAAATAAAACAACAACACAGTGTCAAATCTACTCAACTACAACACATACTATATACGGTGCTTGCTTTTGATTGCGACTGAAATGAAGCCGTCGTATGTTGAATAAAGCTGGACTAAATGTGGAGCGACACGATGTGCGACCACAGTGCGTTTGTCTGCCGTGTCTCTGCTTCTCTGCTTTACTCCGATGGTCCACAGTATGAATGCATCTACTTTCATTTCACGCCAGGTGTTGTGAGATTTCTAGATATATTTTGCACACCTTTTTATTTTGCCCTTTTTAATAGATGTAATAAAGTGTACATTTGTTATTCAATCCATTAGTGGCAGTGTGCATTTTTATTCAACGTGTGAGGATTAGGGATTTTATTTTGAAAAGTCACAGACGTCCTGATCTGTATTCTAATAATAAAATAGATATATTTTGGTTAAAACATGATTTATTTATGACTTATATTCACTAGAGGTCAGTATTTTAATAATAAAATAGATATATTTTGGTTAAAACATGATTTATTTATGACTTGTATTCAGTAGTCAGTATTTTAATAATAAAATAGATTATTTTAGGTTATAACATTGTTTATTTAAGACTTATATTCACTTGAGGTCAGTATTTTAATAATAAAATAGATTATTTTGATTAAAACATGATTTATGTATGACTTATATTCACTAGAGGTCAGTATTTTAATAATAAAATAGATTATTTTGGTTAAAACATGATTTATTTATGACATATTCACTAGAGGTCAGTATTTTAATAATAAAATAAGCATATTTATGACTTATATTCACTATATTATTATATATTTTCAGATGCTTGAATTTCATCATTTTAAAAGTACTCAGCTGTAAATATATACTCTGTATCTACGTGGTAAATTTTAGTGACTGTATTTATTTTCAGAGGCTCGTGGAAGACGACAATAACATTGTCACGTGACCAACGCGGAAGTGACAGTCGACTTTTGTGTTGTTGATGCGGAAGAAGAGAGACGAGTCTTCCTTCAGTTTGTTTCGCGTTTTAAGTTTGTTTTAATAATGGATGATAAGTAGCCGGTAACAACAACAACAACAACAACAACAACAACAACAACAACAGGCGGGTTTAGTTGTATCTGAAGCGACAGGTTAACGTGTGACGGACGGATCAGACGCTAAATGGCTGGAGGTAATCTACAGGTGAGTCACTAACTTTTGTTAAGCTAAGCTAAGTTACCTGGTTACATACGCCTGACTTAAAGAGACGTTAAACTGTTTAAAGTGAAAGTTAAACCGCTAATTCAGTGTGTTAAAGTACGTATATTTAAACACAAAGAGAAACTAACTCGGTGCCAGAGTTCAGAAGTAATAAATAATAGTCTCTCTTATCTTTTAATTAATCATTTAACGCTTTATGGATCAGCTACAAGTGAATGGTAACATTTGGGTTGCCAGGTTGGGAAAAACATCCTTTTCCATCCTTTCACAGGTGGTAAATATATTACATATTATAATGTCCGTTGTTACAGAAGTCTTAACATCTTCAAACTTCAAACATGGTTCATTTTAAATAACGTTTGAGGCCCAAAGAGCTCAAATCAAACAATACTTTACTATAAAAAATAAAAACATATGAGAGAAAAGTTCAAAAAGTTAATTAATTAAAATATATTCAGCAAACCTCACTGGACTAAACTCCCTAACTGTTAATGAAGTTAGTTAAAACCAGTAAAATGCGACTTTAATGCTTCAGTATTGACTATGTAATATACTATATGAGGTTTTTATACTTTAAATACACGTTGCTGAAAATACTTCTGTACCTTCCCTTCAGTAGGATTTTAAATGAATTAATAATATGTACTTGTAATATTCTTACTATGTTGTGTTGGCCATTTTATTTTAATTAATTACTTAAACTTTATAAGTAGCAACTAATGACTTTATGAATAATTTATTAACTACATTTATAACAGCATTATTACCAAATATAAAGCAAAAAAAAACTGCCAAAAGGATTTTTCACAACCGTGCAAAGTTTCTATTATTAGCTCCCTGTAATTAATAAGCAATTATCAACTGTCAATAAACACATCGTCTGTTCTCAGAAAGCGATCGATCTCGCCAGCAAAGCTGCGGCGGAGGACAAAGCCAAGAACTACGAGGAGGCGCTCCGATGTTACCAGAATGCCGTTCAGTACTTCCTTCACGTCGTCAAGTGTGAGCAGCCCGACCGGCGGTTTGATTCTTCACGACATCTGTATGGTTGTCCCCCCCCCCCCCTTTGATCTTACGTTTCCTTCCCGTTGTTGCAGACGAGGCTCAGGGCGAGCGGGCGATGCAGAGCATCAGAGCCAAGTGTGTCGACTACCTGGACCGGGCCGAGCAGCTGAAGGAATATTTGAAGAAGAAGGAGAAGGCTCCTCCGGCCAAACCCGTCAAAGAGTCTGACGACAAAGGGTGAGTCGGTGTTTGTGTGTTGTTTAAATTCAGGCTCACGTGAGGGATTGTTTTTTACAAACTACAGGCAAAGTAGATTGTTTAGCTGCCAAGAACACAATCTCTGCTCTCTTAATGTTTTGGTAACGTTGCAGTCTCCGTATTGCACAGCTCCACAGCGCTACTAAACTCCACAGGGTCCCTCTAAGTTCCAAAAGAACTGCTGAACTCTTAATGGAATAACTGATCTTAGAGATCCATTGTTAAAATGTTTGCCTCACTGTGGACAAACGTGGCATTTGTTCATGTTACGGTTATTGGGAAAGTTATTGGGGTAGGGGTCGAGGTAGAGGGATGAAGGGGTCGAGGTAGAGGGATGAAGGGATGTGGGGTAGGGGTCCAGGTAGAGGGATGAAGGGGTCGAGGTAGAGGGATGAAGGAATGTGGGGTAGGGGTCGAGGTAGAGGGATGAAGGGGTCGAGGTAGAGGAATGAAGGGATGTGGGGTAGGGGTCAAGGTAGAGGGATGTGGGGTAGGGGTCCAGGTAGAGGGATGAAGGGGTCGAGGTAGAGGGATGAAGGAATGTGGGGTAGGGGTCGAGGTAGAGGGATGAAGGAATGTGGGGTAGGGGTCGAGGTAGAGGGATGTGGGGTAGGGGTCCAGGTAGAGGGATGAAGGGGTCGAGGTAGAGGGATGAAGGGATGTGGGGTAGGGGTCCAGGTAGAGGGATGAAGGGGTCGAGGTAGAGGGATGAAGGGATGTGGGGTAGGGGTCGAGGTAGAGGGATGAAGGGGTCGAGGTAGAGGGATGAAGGAATGTGGGGTAGGGGTCAAGGTAGAGGGATGAAGGGGTCGAGGTAGAGGGATGAAGGAATGTGGGGTAGGGGTCGAGGTAGAGGGATGTGGGGTAGGGGTCCAGATAGAAAAATGAAGGGGTAGAGGGATGAAGGGATGTGGGGTAGGGGTCGAGGTAGAGAGATGAAGGGGTCGGGGTAGGGGTCGAGGTAGAGGGATGAAGGGGTCGGGGTAGGGGTCGAGGGATGAAAGGTTGTAGGGAAGAAGAAGGGAGGAGGGTAGAGAGAGTCGTAGAAAGAAGGTTGGGGGAAGCTATGGTGGACTGTCCGATACCTGGCGGGAACGGAGGGATGGAGACTGTAGAGTGGGGGCCATCTCTTTATGAGCTCTGGTGGTGCAGAGTCCCCTGTTGTTCCTGTAATCCAGTGAGAGAGAGAGAGAGACACACAGAGAGAGAGAGAAAAAGGAGAGAAAAGAAACGGGGTTGGGGGGAGGGATGTGGAAGCTGAGTCAAAGAGGAAGTGAACGGGTTCGTTGTGCTTAAGTACTTATCCGGGGCGTGGTCCCCGTTCCTGAACCAAGTTTATGAAACTAAATTTAAAGTGTATTTTTCAGGGACCTTCCTAAGAATTTTGCAGTTTCTTATCAGTTTTTTTTTTTAGGAAACTACAGGTTCTGTAAAATCACTGCATAACCCTCAAATTAAAATACATATCGGTGTTCAATAGAGTGTCGTTAAATGCCGATGTTTGCTGTTCTCGTGTGATTTCAGGGATGAGAGTGGCGATGGGGACGACGTGGAGAAAAAGAAGTTCGAAAATCAACTCTCAGGTGAATATAGTCATCATGTACCTTCGTCCAACAGTCATTTTTACTGAACAGAGCTGGAACGCATCATAACTCATTGCAATCTTCGTTAACGTTAACGTTAGCTGTTAGCTCTGTTATTTAGCCGAGCAGGACCGTGCAGCCCTGCGGCGTTAACCAGTTCTCTTCGTGCCGATCATCAGTCGGTCAATCTGCGGTTCAACAGTACTACGTGACTCCACCCTCGAAAAGGGTCGCAGTTTTGGTTTTAGGCACCAAAACATTAAGAGAAGACAGGAAAATGTTGTGTTTTGGGGTTAAAATAAGTCAGTTGACCCCCTATTTTGTAGCCTGTGAGACTGCAGACAGACCCTGCTCACCGTCCTCGAGCCCCGATCCCCGAACAACAAGCAGCGTTACGTCTTCAGACTCTTTGGCATCAACCTGGTACCAAAGTATCAGCTCCCGCGGTTCCTCTAGATGCAGCGGTTAAATACGATGCGTGAATCATCAACGTCGTTGCGTGACATCGCAGAAAGAGATGTGCTTCATCAAACCCCATCCCCTCTCGCAGGCGCCATTGTCATGGAAAAGCCAAACATCAAGTGGGACGACGTAGCCGGACTAGAGGGCGCCAAAGAAGCCTTGAAAGAAGCCGTGATCCTGCCCATCAAGTTCCCTCATCTGTTCAAAGGTACCGAAAACAACAAGCCGGCTCTGAGACCTCCTGAAGATGAGCAGCGTTTATTAATACAGTGTCTATTGGTGCAGGGAAGCGGACTCCTTGGCGGGGGATCCTGCTGTTTGGCCCTCCGGGAACAGGGAAGTCCTACCTGGCCAAGGCGGTGGCCACGGAGGCCAACAACTCCACCTTCTTCTCCATCTCGTCCTCCGACCTCGTGTCCAAGTGGCTGGGCGAGAGTGAGAAGTGAGACAACCGTCTTTACATGACGATGAATCTATTGAATGAGATAAATGGACAATAAACATCTGGCTGTTCCTCTCTCTGACTCTCTCACTCGCTCTCACTCTCTCTCTCTGACTCTCTCTCTGACTCTCTCACTCTCTCTCTGACTCTGACTCTCTCTCTGACTCTCTCACTCTGACTCTCTCTCTTTCTGATTCTCTCTCGCTCTGACTCTCTCTCTCTGACTCTCTCACTTCTCTCTCTGACTCTCTCACTCTCTTTCTCTGACTCTGACTCTCTCTGCTCTCTCTGACTCTCTGACTCTGACTCTCTCTCTCTGACTCTCTCTGTCTCTCTCTGTCTGTCTGTCTCTCTCTCTCTCTCTCTCTCTCTCTCTCTGTCTTTCTCTCTCTCTCTCCAGGTTGGTGAAGAGCCTGTTCACTTTAGCCCGAGAGCACAAGCCGTCCATCATCTTCATCGACGAGATCGACTCCCTCTGCGGCTCCAGGAGCGAGAACGAGAGTGAAGCGGCGCGCAGAATCAAGACGGAGTTCCTCGTCCAGATGCAAGGTGAGCGAGGAGAAGCGAAGCTGAAAGAAAAAACATCTGAACGGCAAGTTCTTCGTTTTTTTACGACAACATGTCCGTCTCCTCCTCTCAGGCGTTGGAAATGACAACGAGGGAATCCTGGTCCTCGGAGCCACGAACATACCGTGGACGCTGGACTCTGCAATCAGGAGGAGGTGATCGTTTATTGTCATTATGCGTGTAACACAACAAACGCACCCAGGAGCATGCTGGGTAGCGGAGCAGCCTCAGGTCCTAGCTGGGTTAGCTTAGCTTCCATCTCAGCTCTCCTCTCTGGGGTGGTTTGGTGGTGAAGTTCTAGTCACGTTTCTGGCAGATTTTAATCTTTTGCTTCTCTCAGGTTTGAGAAGCGAATCTACATCCCGCTGCCAGAGGCGCACGCCCGCTCCTTCATGTTCAAGCTGCATCTGGGCTCCACCCCCAACAGCCTGACGGAGGCGGACTTCGTCGCCCTGGGCCAAAAGACGGAGGGCTACTCCGGGGCGGACGTCAGTGTCATCGTTAGGGACGCCCTCATGCAACCCGTCAGGAAGGTTCAGTCCGCCACCCACTTCAAAAAGGTAAAGAGAGAGAGAGAGAGAGAGAGAGAGAGAGAGAGAGAGAGAGAGAGAGAGAGAGAGAGAGAGAGAGAGAGAGAGAGAGAGAGAGAGATGTATGTTATTGTCATCATGAAGTGAGCCAGAACTCTGTTTTTGTGGTTATAAAGCATATTTTACAACATAGTAAATTAACAAATGTAGATGATGGTATTGCTGTTGTGTATTATGTTGCACACTGAAGTGTTTTATCACCACCAACATTCTCCATCTGGGCTTTGAATGCAAAAATCACCACCAGAGGGCGACGCGACGCCTTCCATCTTGAATCCTCCTGCAGCTTCTCCAGTTCAGTCAGACCTGATTGATATATTATCTCTGCTTTCCATCATATTTCATTCTCTCTCTCTGTCTCTCTCTCTCGTTCTCTCTCTCGTTTTCTCTCTCTCTCTCTCTCTCTCTCACGTTCTCTCTCTCGCGTTCTCTCTCTCTCTCGTTCTCTCTCGTTCTGTCTCTCTTTCGTTCTCTCGTTCTCTCTTTCATTCTTTCTCTCGTTCTCTCTCGTTCTGTCTCTCTTTCGTTCTCTCGTTCTCTCTTTCATTCTCTCTCTCGTTCTGTCTCTCTCTCTCTCTATTTCGTTCTCTCTCTCATTCTGTCTCTCTCTCTCTCTCTCTCTCTCTTTCGTTCTCTCTCTCATTCTGTCTCTCTCTCTCTCGTTCTCTCTCTCATTCTGTCTCTCTCTCTCTTGTTCTCTCTCTCTCTGTCTCTCTCTCTCTCGTTCTCTCTCTCGTTGTCTCTCTTTCTCTCTCTCGTTATCTCTCTCTCTCTCGTTCTCTCTCTCATTTCCTGTCAAATATGAACTATGACAGCTTTCTTTATTAAAACTAAAGAATCTAAGCGCTTGTTTATTCAGCGCTTGATGAAAATAAAGACAGTGTAGGAATGTGGGAGCGTGTTCTGATCCTCTGTTATAATAACTTCATTTGAGATTTCAGAGATGGAGCAGAGATGTTATTAATCTCCGTTCTCTTTATTGCTGTTGTCGGGTTGTAAACTGTGTATAATAATATCATACAGCATTCTTTCCCGGGAATGTCACCTCAGACACCAAGTTTCTTAATACTGCAAATATATTTAAGGTCCGCGGGTCATCGTGGAAGAACCCCGACGTGGTGGTGGACGACCTCCTGACTCCGTGTTCGCCGGGTGACCCCAACGCCGTCGCGATGACGTGGATGGACGTTCCCGGGGAGAAGCTTCTGGAGCCGGTCGTGTGCATGGTAAGAAAGAGAGCGCCGGTGTTCGGGTCCAGGAGAGGAGAGGACAGCGGCGTTCTGTTTAAAACGCGGACGCCATCGACCGTCGGCCATTGTTGATGTTGTCTTTTTTTTCTCGTGCAGCCCGACATGCTGCGGTCGCTCACGAGCACCAAGCCGACGGTGAACGAGCAGGACCTGGACAAGCTGAGGAAGTTTACAGAGGACTTTGGTCAAGAAGGCTAACAATACTCACTCTCTGCTATTTAACAAGACCGCAACCGACAACCGTCTTCACCGTCGATCACGTCTGAGATCATTCGTTTAATCATCTTGAGTCAAAAATGAATGAAAAAACGTCCAAAGTGGAGCCCAAAAGTTCTTTAGTTTGTGAATCCGATTAGGGACAGTAGAGATGTTCTGTGTGAGGTTCTCCTCCACAGTCAGTGTTCTACTACAGTACATGAGTTCATAGAACCAGACAGGAGAACAAAGTGATGTTCTGCTGTGGACGTGTTCTAGACTCCTAAAAGAACCTCTGTCAGTATTCAGGATGTTCTCTCCTCTTCACCTCGCTGTCAGACAGACCTTTCTGTTATCTCTGATCTCTACAAAGACACCAGACTCCATTCACTAAAGCACTGATTCTAGCTCTACTGCACTGAGCTGCTGCTCTGCTGCTGCCTCCATCTGGTAGTGTGTTTGTGTTGTGTTGTTGTGTGACTTTGGTGGATCAGAACTAAACCCTTTGATCCACTGAAGTCACACAACAACAACAGACTCACTACCAGGTGGAGGCAGCAGCAGAGCAGCAGCTCAGTGCTGTAGAGCTAGAATCAGTGCTTTAGTGAATGGAGTCTGGTGTCTTTGTAGTGTTCAGAGATAACAGAAAGGTCTGTCTGACAGGGAGGTGAAGAGGAGAGAACATCCTGAATACAGAGTTCACTTCAACTGATAGAGGTTCTTTTAATAGTCTAGAACATGTCCACAGCAGAACATCACTTTGTTCTCCTGGTTCTCTAACCCCCGAAACGTAAGAACCTGTTCCTATTAAAGAGAAATGACCAAAATGATTAATCGATGATCAAAATCTTAATTGACGACTTTTTCTTCAACTATTAATCAATTAATGATCTGCACCATCAGCACTATTTATCACTCATTGATCCGCTGCTGCTCGCGTTTACTTAGTTTTATTTGGCTCGTCTCAAACCAAAGTGATCTTTATTTGTTCTATAATATGAATAACAGATGGTTGTGAATGCATATTCATAACACTACACGCCTCTTAATGTAGCCTTTGTTTTGCACTGAACAGACTTTCAGGGTTGTTTTTTTTTTTTTTTATAAATGGGGATTTAAACTGTCAAAGTGTATGAAAACGGACTCTTTTTAAACCTTTAACCGGTTATTTCTGCTTCTCTAGACACACAGTTATCATCACCAGCTTCAAATGGGCGTTCAGGGTTTCTACTGAGTCACTAAATTACATTAAATATTGTACAACGATGCCTTCTTAAAGCCTTCTTAAAGCCTTCTTAAAGCCCGTCTACGCGTAGATCGTCTGCATGCCGGTGACCGTGTGATGTGAGTTATTATATATCCTCTCAGTATGTTATGTTATCGGTGGGTTTATTTTGGGGGGGTTGAGGTCACTTAATGGTTACATAAATAAAACTTGAGGTGGAGTTTTGCACTATTGCTGTATCCTACACATGTTCTGTGAACCGACGTCTCAGGATGAAATAAACACAAACAACACGACTCTTCAGTACCTTTGTGAACATACATTTAATTGTTGAAAATACATCCGTTAGTTAACTATTTTATATATATATATATATATATATATATATATATATATATATATATATATATATATATATATATATATATATATATATATATATATATATATATATATATATATATATAGTATTCTAAATGCAGGGTAGATCAGAGTTTAATTAGTACATTTGAGGAGGAATATATAAAAGATTACATCGACGTTACGCCGCCTGCACAAGCTGATCGTTAAATGTCAAACATCTCGTAGTCAGTGAGCATCATCGACGCTATTCAAGTCACTTGGGTGAAAAATAAAAGCGGACGCCAATTAAACCGGAACTAAACGAGAGGCGGAGTCACCCGACTGGCGTCTGCGCAGAACCTACCAAAATAAAACCAAAACACCAAATCAAACATTTCAAAATGAAAAAGTAAAGTGTGGTTCAACAGCTGCCGATGAAAACATGACCGTGAATAGAGCCTCGTCGCTTTCATGCACTGTTCCCTCTTCAAATTTAAGTGTGTGTGTGTGTGTGTGTGTGTGTGTGTGTGTGTGTGTCCGAGACAGACGAGTAACACAAAGTAAAGGTACAGTACACATGAGGTGAACACAAAACGAAAGACAAAATAAATGCACCAATTGATGACTATTACGGTAATACTTGCAAAACATAAAGAAACAAAGACAGCGATGACCTGAAACGTACGGTACATGAGCGGAGAAGTGTCTTTCCTGTTATTTAAAGAGTCGAAACCGTCAGTCAGCTGATCGGCCACGACCCGAGACCGGATATTTAACACGCGTGTGGCCCGGCACGGTTTGTTTATACTGTGAATTATGATTCTTAGAAAGTAAACAGAACGTTAGCTCAGACTTTTCAAAAGGATCGTGAATCGGCCGAGGAAAGATTTCCAGTGCGTCGGTTTTTCCCGGCGTCTAGCGGTGAGGACTACGAACGTGAATCGGTGACTGCTCCATCTAGAGCCGGCGTTTGGTTTGGCCCTCTTGGGCTACCGTAGGAACACGGCGTATAAACTCATTCTAAGCTCACGGAAAACACGGCGACTCTTACTTTAAGGTGCTTGTACAGTAACAAAAACATACTTCATAATATTCCACTTCTGCCGATAGATCACCAGAGATGCTTTAAAAAAAAAAAATGGAGTAATTGTTGTATTTTTTTGGTTAAATAACATTCATATTTAGACGTCACATTAGAGAAAGTGCTAACAGTATGTAGTGTGTAGTGAGCAGATCACTGCGCATCACAATCGTCCTTCATAGATGGAAGTAGCCCCAAAAAGACGCATTTTACTCCGACTCATGTGACGGCACAGAGAAGAAGCTGAATGCTGCGAACAAAAGGGAGAGACGGGGGAGGGGGAGGGGGGGGGAGGCGGTGTGCTTACTAGATTAATACATTAATACGTTAATACATTAATCAAGACACTAGAAGACAGCGAAGAGGGAGCCGATCGCCAGGCCGGTCGCCGCTCCGGCCAGCATGCCCAGCGCCACGTCTCCTCCGTCGTCCCACTGGCGTTCCCGGATGACGGCGTGGTTCACCCCGGGAGCGACGTACCCACCTAAGAGAGGAGACACCGCGTCTCGTTTCACTTTTGGGGGGGTTAGGGTTGAAGCTTGGTTTACTTCTGCGCTGAGAGCTGCTTTACCTTGGTACTGATGAGGGTACTGATGAGGGTACTGATGAGGGTACGCCACGGCGTAGGGCTGCCCGTCGGGAGAGTACACGATCTGAGCGGCGTACGGCGGAGGAGCGCCATACTCTCCGTACGGACCGGGAGCGTAGACCTGATGGAGGACGACACACAGACCGTTGATCCTCTGTGGGATCTAGCAAGATCCCATGAGATCTTGCTAGATCCCACAGTCTGAGTCCGATTAGTTTGAGGAAAAGAACGTCGAGGCCTGAAATGCACGAAATTCTTGTCGTACGGCAGGCCGTTCTCATATCTTTCATGAGGATCCGTTGCATTATATTCATAGCGTTTATGCCTTTTACCTGAGGCGGGGGAGCATAATCTGAAAAGGGGGGAGGAGCAGACGGCCTCACTTCCTGCGCAAAGCCGATGTGAGGTGTGGCAACCGCCTGAAAACGACAACAAACCAAAAGAAAGCCGAGGATGAACACCAGCAGTGAAGTGAGCCACACGACGTTCAGACGTTCAGACGCTCAGACGCAGGAGAGAACTGTGGTGAAGCCGCACGTTCATCAACGTGATGTTTGTGTGACACATGATGTGAGACTTGAGTCAGTTTAACATGGAGCAGAAACTCACCGCATTAATTCTGGCACTCTGAAGCGCCATGGTCCACGCCCTGCAACACAGAGTGGAGGCTCAGGATTCAACTCACCCAAACATCTCAAATCACAAATCAGCCTCAGAGGGCTTCAGTGAGGACACATGGGACGTCCTCCGCACCGGGACAGACAGAAGTGAGGCAGATGTCGCGCGTACAAAAATGTAAAGTAACGTCTTTTTCTGCAAACATTAACATTGGACTTCACCATAATGACCCATGAAGGTGGTGAGTGAGTGTCTTACAGCGCGTCGTCTGCGCTCTCTGCACACAGACTGATGACTCGTCCGTCTCTGCACACGATCTGGAACAAAGCTTCACGCATCTTCCCCTCCGCCGGGTTCAGGTCTGACGACACACAGAGGAGACGCATCTACATATCAAACATGATCAAAAGATGTGCTCATGACATCATTGTGCTGCCTCCTCTTCTTCTTCCCCTTCCTCCTCCCTCCTCCTCTTCCCCCTTCCTCTTCCTCCTCCTCCCCTTCTTCCTTCTCTTCCCCCTCCTCCTCCACTTCCCCTTCCTCTTCTTCCTCCTCCTCCCCTTCTTCCTCCTCCCATTCTCCCTCCTCCTCTTCCTCCTCCCCTTCTCCCTCCTCCTCCCCTTCCCCCTCCTCCTCCCCTTCCTCTTCTTCTTCCTCCTCCCCTTCTTCCTCCTCTTCCCCTACCTCCTCCTCTTCTCCCTCCTCCTCCACTTCTCCCTCCTCCTCTTCCCCTTCCTCTTCATCCTCTTCATCCTCTTCTCCTTCCTCCTCCTCCCCTTCTTCCTCCTCTTCCTCCTCCTCCTCTTCTCCTTCCTCCTCTTTCCCCTTCTCCCTCCTCCTCCCCTTCTTCCTCCTCTTCCCCCTCCACTTCCCCTTCCTCCTCTTCCTCCACTTCCTCCTCCTCCCCTTCTCCCTCCTCTTCCACTCCCTCTTCCCCCTCCTCCTCCTCCTCCTCCTCTTCTCACTCCTCCTCCACTTCTCCCTCCTCCTCTTCCCCTTCCTCTTCATCCTCCTTCCTCCTCATCCTCTTCCCCTTCCGCCTCCTCCCTTTCTTCCTCCTCCTCCTCTTCTCCTTCCTCCTCTTCCCCCTTCTCCCTCCTCTTCCCCTTCTTCCTCCTCCTCCTCCCCTTCTTCCTCCTCTTCCCCCTCCTCCTCCACTTCCCCTTCCTCCTCCTCCACTTCCCCTTCCTCCTCCTCCTCTTCCACTCCCTTTTCCCCCTCCTCCTCCCCTTCTCCCTCCTCCTCCCTCCCTTCTCCCTCCTCCTCCCCTTCCCCCTCCTCCCCCTCCTCCTCCCCTTCTCCCTCCTCTTCCACTCCCTCTTCCCCCTCCTCCTCTTCCCCTTCTTCTTTCCCCTACTCCTCCTCTTCCCCTTCCTCCTCTCCCTCCTAACCCTGAAAATAGCAGTGTGTGTGTGTGTGTGTGTGTGTGTGCTGATAGTGCTCTTCCCCCTCTTCTTCCTCATAGTGCTAACAGTCACGAGGTTTGTTTTGATTAAAGTTGTGCCGATGACATCATCGTGCAGCCGGTGACGTCATCGTGCGGCCGATGACATCACCGTGTGACGGGTGACGTCACCTTGACATGCGGCGGCGTTGCGGATGTTGATGCAGTCGACCCTCATGTGGATGTCGTCCTCCATGTCGCTCCGCTGTTGATCGTTGTAGAACACGAGGCGTCCGTCGGCCCACAGGTCAAACCAGTTCTTCTTCCACCGGCGCAGAATGGTGCCTTCAGATGGAGAGATATGATAACATACAGTCAAACTCAATTATTATTCATAAAGCACATCACAGCATCTTTAAACTGCACCGTAATCAGTTTGATATTCATAAACTGGTAAACTGTGTCAGGCTACTCACTTTGTCGATGGAGCCAACCACTCTTCACCATAGCCATCTTAGAAAAGACACCTAAAACAATAATAGATATATATATAGATATATATATATATACACACACGCACGCACGCACGCACGCACACACACACACACACACACACACACACACACACACACACACACACACACACACACACACACACACACACACACACACACACGTGTCAGTCAGCATCTGTCAGTAATGGAACTACTTATTCAAGAACTAAATCCTAGTATAATTATTAGCTAATCAAACAACCACTACTGTTCTGTAAATACACATGCATCATGTGACTGAGTACGCAGTGAGCAGTATTTTATATGTGATATTATATTCATAATGTGATGTTATATCTTACCCTCCCATACGGTACCATAACTTTATTATGTTATTTGAATGATATTCTGTTATATTAATACAAACACAGAGTAACATGACTTCATCATATACATTGTTTACATAAACGTGTCGACTCTGCTCACACTCTGTACCATCCAAAGGATCTGATATAGTTTCTATTTGTATCATATTCTGATTTTGGTTGATGTTGCTCCAATTATTTATTCTCCTGCTTTATATGCTTATATTTATTTCATGTTATCTTATCTCATGACTGGGCGTGGCATAGCCTAAACAAACCTTGTGACTGTTAGCACTACTAGCATCCACAAACACACACACACACACACACACACACACTTTCAGAATTAAACAGAAAACAACTAATGTTAGCTAACTGTAGTTACCAGGACTGACAATCAATCAATTAGCTAGCAGGTCAGATATTCTGGTTGTGGAAGAGGAGGAGGGGGAAAAGAAGGAAGAGAAAGGAGGGAGAGGAGGAGGAAGAAGAGGGGTATGGGGAGGAGGAGGAAGAGGGAGAGTAGGAGGAAGAAGGCGAAGAGGAGGAGGAAGAAGAAGAGGGGGAAGGGGAGGAGGAAGAGGAGTAGGAGGAGGGGGAAGAGGAAGAAGAAGAGGAAGGGGAGGAGGAAGAGGAAGGGGAGGAGGAGGAAAAAGAAGAGGGGGAAGGGGAGGAGGAAGAGGAGTAGGAGGAGGGGGAAGAGGAAGAAGAAGAGGAAGGGGAGGAGGAGGAAGAAGAGGAGGAAGAAAGAAGGGGAGGAAGAGGAAGAAGAAGAGGAGGAAGAAGAAGGGGAAGGGGAGGAGGAAGAAGAAGAAGAATAAGAGGAGGAAGAAGAAAGAAGGGGAGGAAGAGGAACGGGAGGAGGAGGAAGAGGATGATTCTGGTTGTCATGGCACCTTAGCTAGCTAGCCTAACGGTAACAGTTGGTAAGGAGCAACAGGCCAGTCGTGAATCATCCTCCTGTCTTAATAATACAAGTCGGACTGACGAGATTAAAGCAGTTAACCCGGAAATCCACTTTAAAACAGCTGTGAAGTTGATGTTAGCACGTTTCTCCTCTGATACCAGTCGAAGTTAGCTTAGCTTAAGTGACGTTTGTATGTGACGTTAACGTCTCACGTGAGTGGTGACATGTCGTACTAAGCTAAACTAGTTCACAATGCTAACAGCTAACGTATAGCTTCAAACACCGACACTGGTCGTTTATAACCGAGGATAACAATTCATGTGGAGAGAAAGAGTCATTTAGATACTTACTTGATTATTTAGATGTTTTATGAAGAAAAGAAAAAGATGAAGGCTTTCGTGAGGAGGCAGCAAAACACGGAAGTGAGATGTACACAAAATTTAAATAATAAAAAAGACGATGCCCTCCTCCTCGGAGTCAAAAAAAAAGCTTGACCGATACACCGATTGGACACAACTCTGTAGACAGCCGTTATTTTGCTCTCCTCCTCCTGCTTCGTCTTCTTCTTCTTCTTCTTCTTCTTCTTTGAGGTTTATTGGCGGTTGGTAAACAATGAATTGGTGCATTACCGCCACCAACTGGTATGGAGTGTGGATCAGGATGTCTAGTACTTATAGTAAAATAAAAATTAAATTAAATTAAATTAAATTAAATTAAATTAAATTAAATTAAATTAAAAAATAAAATAAAAAACAGCCGTTATTTGGCTCTTGATAGTTGCCCCTTTAGCCCCGCCCGCGGTGCATCTTAGCGTCGGTCTCTTCGGGAGAGGGAGGGCGTTTGTTTTGAATGACGTAACGCTAACCTGTCAGCTGACAGCGTTGGAAAGTGCGAGCAAACTCAGCGAGGGCGCGCTTCTTCATCCCATGCTGGTATACGTACGCGACCATGGAATATGACTCCGGTTTACACATTGCTCTCAACGTACATACATATTATATACAAATAACCAAGAACAATATAAAAACAAGGACATTAAGGACAACAAAGTCCACTATGTACAGTATAATATATATGGATACAATATAATATATAGTAACATAAAGAACAATGACAATGGATTTGGGATAGTAGTGCAGATTGGTGGTAATAATGCAAATGGAGGTGCAGTATGTCTGATTAATTGTTCATGAGAGTGACGGCCAGTAGAAAGAAGTTGTTCCTGTGTCTGGTGTTTTTATATATTTAATTAATATCTTTAATTAATATATTTAATTAGGTGGACAAGGTGCATTCACTACATAAAGCACTGTAACAGAGAAAAAACTAAACATCGATTGCAACACTGAGGGAAATGACCCCCCCCCCCCCCACCCCACACACACACACACACACACACACACACACACACACACACACACACACACACACACACACACACACCCCCCCGTTGGAGACGTCCGCTTGCGCATGTGAGTCACAAACTCACAGAAAAAAAGTTGTATCCTGAACGGCCCCACGGTGCACTGCGTGCTGGAGGGAGGGAAACTCATTTCTGCGTGACCGCAAAGCAGCAGCGAGTGTCGTCGGTTCACCACCGCCTGGTTCAGACCACCATCAAGTATCTCTTTAAGCCACTGGCTGACGGCGGGCGACCCAGGGTCACAAAACAAGCCCGTCACCTCTCCGGCCAACGGTTGTTTTTACGAGAACGCAAAAGCTAAGTAGCTAACCTGAAATGGCGACGGCTATATACTTGGAACATTACCTTGACAGTGAGTATCCGGAATATACACTGTATTAATATTAACATTGTGAACATCTTACGTGTGTTTGAGGTTTAGTTTTACTGTAACGAGGACTTTCTTTGCTTTGAGGACAGCGGCATCGCGCGTTAGCAGCTAGCTGTTAGCTGTTATGTCACTAGCTCGATAAGCTAACTGGTTAGCATCGCCGTTGGTGGTGGTAAAGTTGGGCGTGCGGTGTTAAAAGTCCCTCAGTGGGTAACGTGAATGTAACTATTATCTGTATAAAAAAGTACTAATATTCAGAAACAGGGTTAACCGTTTGTAGTTAGCGGTTGTTGTGCATTTAAGGGGTCTGTCACAGCAGCTAACTAGGTGACCTAGCAACCAGCAACCGTTTTACAAGGTTGTTAAAACATGTTGTCGTCATACTTTAATATTATAAAACTTTTAAATTCTGTCTACTTGTGGTCTGAATGTGTTTGCTTTAGGGTGGCAGGTACCATGCATTAGCAACCTGTTGGTCACCGTTTCCCGTTAGCAGTTACGCGCCGTTAGGGGCGGGGTTTCTGAAGTGCGTCACTTCCTGTAGCGATGCTGTTTGTTTGTTTTTTTTTCTTTCTGGACGCTTTAACGCTATATAGTGCTCTCTCTGAAACCATTCACACTAATGCGTTAACAAAGTGGGACTAATTCAATGTGCACACTCAGTTATTAACACACACTGCTTTACATACAGTCTGCAATTTAACAACACGCTAATAGCAGAACGGTAAACATTGACTTCTTCATTGCTACACTTGTTGCAATGTTATGCTTGTTAAATGTGAAGAAAAAAAAATTGTAAGCTAAATACATTTGATATAAGTGGTATAGAAATGCACATTTTATTAGAAGTGTATATAATTTCTGTACAATCATTTATTTTAATTTTAAATTGATAATCCAATCAACTGTCATTGATGGATGATGGGGTACAGTTATGACGCTCGTGGACATTAGTTAGTTTTGTCCCTTGCGTGGATGAATGAGTGCAGTGTTTGGAGATGGGACGTCTCTCTCACCCTGAGGTCCGTGTCTTCTCCAGGTATTGAAAACCTTCCATGTGAGCTGCAAAGGAACTTTACTTTGATGCGGGACCTGGACAACAGGACTGAAGGTGATCATTTGACCCCATAAAGCGATTGTTATCGAAATGTTTTATTGACTTAAACCCACCTAACACTCACATAGTCTACCTGCACAGGTGTTAGAATGTTAGCGGAGGTGTGCACAGACTGAGCTTGACTTACACCTTTTATGATTTTTACATTATTTTGTCCATTTGTAGTGATTTAGCACAGGTGTGACTACTAGCATTAACAATGGCTCGGCTTACCAGCGCCGTGTCGATCAGCTGTGGTTTTCCGTCCCTGTAACCGTGGTGTCGTTGTGCAGAGAAGAAAGGAGAGATCGACAAACTGGCCGAGGAGTACGTCGTGAAGGTGAAGAACCTGGCCTCGGAGCAGAGAGTGGAGCACCTGCAGAAGATCCAACACGCCTACAGCAAGTGCAAAGAGTTCAGCGACGACAAAGTTCAGCTCGCAATGCAGACGTACGAAATGGTCAGTTTCCTGTTGTGTGGATTCATTGCGTGTTTTGAGAGATGTTTAAAATGTGTTTTCTCCCGTTAAGTCATTGTACGTAAAGCACACGCACACGGTCAGGTTCTACGTGAAATCCTTTTCTTTCTTTTTTTTGCTGCAGGTGGACAAACACATCCGCAGACTGGATGCGGATCTGGCTCGGTTCGAGAACGAGCTGAAGGAGAAACTGGAACTGAGCGGCTACGAAAGCACCGAAGGAAGAGCCGTGAAAAGTAAGCCGCGTGACGCCGAGAGGCTCCCGTCCGAAGGCGGGACGAGTCGATGCACATTTTCTAACCGTGAACGTTTCCCACAGAGGGTGAGACCCGGGGGCTGAGAGAGAAGCGAGCATCCAGAGGGAGAGCGAGGAAAGGTTCCGATGAAGAGTCCCCCAAGAAGAAAAAGATAAAGAACAGGTGTGGTTCTTACTCGCACCACCAGCGACTCGTTCATTTATTTAATGGTGTCTGATTCTAACGCTGCTCTGTGTTGGACCTCTAGCCCAGACGTGAGTGACGCTCTGCTGCCGATGCAGCCGTCGGACGTTTTGGACATGCCGGTCGACCCCAACGAGCCGACGTACTGCCTGTGCCACCAGGTGTCGTACGGAGAGATGATCGGATGCGACAACCCAGACGTAAGTGTTGCTTTTTCTCGCCGTCGGAAACCGCTTCCACCTGCCATTATTATTCTCAATAACGCCGCTGTTTGTCGTCCCTCAGTGTCCGATCGAGTGGTTTCACTTTGCGTGCGTCGATCTCGCCTCAAAGCCCAAAGGAAAATGGTGAGAACTTTAAAATGCATCGATGATTATTATTAATAATGATTATTAATGCAGATACCTCGCGATGATCCTCCGTGCTTTGACACGTTGCCCCTCCTCTCTCTGATCTCTCAGGTTTTGTCCGAGGTGCACCCAAGACAAGAAGAAGAAATGAGATCTCCTGCATGCAGAAATACGTAGAGGAGTAACTTTGGGTATATTTCAACTTGGGGGGGGGGGGGGGGGGGGGGACCCTCACCGTCTCCTTCACTGGCATTCAGAGATATGAAGTGACATCTTTTCACGAGGTTACTGAGAGACTTTGGTCCAGTACTGACGGAGAACACTCCAGCGATTTCATTGCACCTCGTTTTTGCAGCTTTCTCCATCAATACTGGAACCATTTCAAAATACCTTTTCTCCTTTTTAGTCAGAGCAAAACGTGGAGATCCAAGTTGAAAAATACTGACGTTACTCTTTAACTAATGTATGTATTGCTGTTGTACTTAATAGTGTAATGTGTGTGTGTATATATATATATATTCAGATCCTGTCACTCTCCATAGACCTGTTGGGTCGCACAGCTTAACCCGGGTTGGGAGTCCAGCTACGCTCTCACACATCGACCAATCAGAACGTCCCTCCTCTCAAATCACGGCGTGTAAATATCATCTTTGGATCGTGGCTCTAGCATACTTGAAATTTTTATAAAGATCTATTTTCTAAAAGAATCAACAGCCTGCTGAGAATTTTACCTTTTTTTTCTCTTTTTCTTTTTTTAAATGGCTTCAAAACGTACCTTATTTTGGTGGTCAGAATGAATATTGCGTCAGATGTTCAGCCTCTTTAGGGAACACATCAGCGCTGCACCAATGACTGCAAGTGATGCCACTGTAAACAGATCTACAGATCATCTTCAAACCAAACGAGCGGAGCAACGATGAACGTTTATTCTTCATCAATCTTCAGACAACCGGCGACATGTTTGAATGTATTTTGGTACTAAAGGTCGGTCAGTGTCAGCTGACGGAGGATTGAAGCACTTTGGAGAGGTTTGATGATGTAGTTTATCTCCTTTAAAACGTATGGAAATGCAGTATATAACACACACGTATACATAGATATATGTTTTGTATGATATGAAACAATATTTTGTGGACACTGTTTTTTTCCTCCAAAGATATAAAGATATATGTTGTATTGCTTACTTCTTGGTGTATGCTCAAATTGTATTTAATAGGATTTTACTATCTGCTTCATTTTCGACTGTGAAGAACACGTTAGGTGTAAAGCCACAAAATAAACGAGCCAAAGTCTTTGTATTTTGTAAAATTCAGTATTTTATAACAAATAAATATTCACTATTATTCACGCATTCATTCCTTTCAGTTTTAAATGAAACGTTTGGTGTTTTGAAGGGAGTCTTTAAGGTGCCTGACGTCCTTCATCGCTGCCGTTCTTTACCTCGACTCAACACTTTATTAGTGTTAATGAACTCGAGTGTGACCTCCATGACGGTTTTAATGTTCACTGTGTGTTGAAACTCTATGGACGTTTTGGACGCTTCAGTTTGCAGATTGGTTGAGTTGTGTTTTGTGTTTCTAATATCTAATCCACCCTCACTGATTGTACGTGTGTTGGACAGAATACTGTTGCTACAACTAGCTCATTGTGTACTTCACTGTGTGACTTTAGATGGACGCTGTCGTAGACTCGAGCTGTGCAGATGTTCCTGTTGTCTCGTGGAACATCTGCACTTGCAAGTCTGAAATATCAGCGTTTTTTTTTAAAATCCATCGTCGGACTCTTCGTCCCAGCTGCACTTCTCTTGGGCGGTCTCGCCGAAATCCATTTCCACGTCGTAGACGAAGTCGGGGTCGTCTTTGCGCCGCCGGTTCTTCTCGAACAGCTCGTCCATCCCGCCCTTCTTGCGGGCCAGCTCGTCGTCGTCCAGTTTGTTGAGGTCTTCGTCGGGGTCCAGGCGGAACGAGGCCAGGCTGTGCTCCAGGCTGAGGCCCTCCATGTGGTCTCGCAGGATGACGTGAAGCTTCTCCAGCTGGCTCTGGGGCACGCCCTCCAGGTAGTCCCTGTGCCGAGGGTGGGTCTTCAGCCTCTCCGCTGCCATGCTGTAGTCTGGAGGTTGAGGAGAGAGACCGGGGGATTCAACGGGGTCAGACTAGCCTGCTAGGGGCCCCCATTGACCCCCTGTTCCTGGTCCTGGTAGCTTAAAGTATCCGGCAAACTCTTATGCTGCAGGATTTCTGTCCAGTTTGAGGACATTTGATTAAACATATTATGGAATATGTATAATATGATGATAATAAACTGAAATAGTGAAGGTTTTGATGCAAAATGAGATAAAGAACGGACCCTCCTTAAAGCCTCTATCCTTGCAGTTCACATAATGTAACAGTTGTGCACGTTATTCAGTTAATGTGCAATAAAGTTGACAAGTTGCACATCTGGAGCCTTGAAGGGCCCCTGAGGGTCTGAACCCAATAATATAGCGAAATTAATGAACAATAACACTAAACACACAAACACAAGTGTAGCATCTGAAGAGGGCCTGATAGGATTCCGGTGTTAATTGAATTAAATGCATTGTGTGTATGCATGTATGTGAGTCGTTACCGGAATATTTGGAGAAGTTGCGCACGGGTATCACTCTCCTTCGCGCTCGTTTAGTTTCCTTGTCTTCATAGACTACGACTATAGCAGGAGGACTGAACTGCACTCCGCACCGCTTCGCCTCGTAACTCATCTTCTGTTTACGTCCGCGGCGCTTCTAGCTTTAACCGGAAGTTCATCGGTAAAACATTTCAACCGCAATAATTACTACAGGTCATAAAAGCGCTTCAACAAGCGCGAGCTTCGGCAATGACGCGTTGCCAGGGAGTCCGACGAGTCGGTCCCGAACTTTTCTGTCTTGACCGAAGCCTGTCTACATTTAGAATACATACTTTAAAGTAGTATTGTTTTACTCACAGTGATGGATATATTTTTGCCTAACCACCACCCCTTTTATACATAATTATAGCATCAGAATCCCACAATGCCCGTTTATGTTGTCTTTCTAGTCAGGCACTATTGCAGCTTACCCAGAAGTCAACGGGGTCCTTCGGAGATTCATTTCCGTAAACAGTTTGCAGCAGAGCATCGAGGAGTTAAATACACAGGCATTACAGCGCTTATTGTCGTTCACCGTCACTATTTTGATGTATTTTGTACTAGTTTCTTTGTTTGCTTGTTTATCGACATGTCATTGTTTTATCGAGGAAGGTAAGGTGACATTTTGTATCGTTAGACCTCCTAAATAAAACGGATACACACTCATTAGTTGTGTGTTTAGTTAACAAAACTTCCAACCTAATTTCGGTAAAGTTTAAGTTTGCAGGGCAGAAAGTAGTAGTTTTTATTCGTAAAATAAAATAATTTAATTTTTATAAAATACTTTTATTATACTGATGCATTTAAAAATGAAAACATTTATTTTATTTATTTATTTGTATTATAAAATAAATATAACATTAGTATAATTAGTAGCCTCTTCTCTGATAAAGAAATGCGTTTTAAAGTGTAATGAAGGATTATGTTTATAATTAAGTGTCGTCAGTCTCTTAGGTATAAAATAAATTAAAACAAAAACTCATTTGTTCCTCCATTGGTCTAGCAGTAATGGCTTCCCTGTCCAAAAACCTATCATCTTTTTATTTGATTTTGAATTAACCTTTTGTGGAATCCTCTTTTTTTTTAATTCCTATTTATCAGAACCAACAAAGAATGTCAGCCATAGTTATATATTATACTTCAGTTGTAATGTTAAACAGTCTGCTCTGTCAAGTCTTGACCAGTACAAACTAAATCTTGTTTGCAGATGTGAAGAAGCACGAGAGCCGCTGTGGTCTTCTCAAGCGGTGGCTTGAATCCTCACTAGTTTCAGTGGAAATCACCAAGAAGGGTTTCCACCGGTACGTACGGCGTTTGTTCCAACATGGAGCCATAACCCCCTTCCAGGCTCCTTATGAGTGATCCCTGATGTGTTCCAGGGAGGTGGTGACCACGGTTCAGCTCGGCCCAGATGTGCTCGCTGGGGTCAGAGCTGTGCTGGTTCATCGATGGCCCAGAGGTGTCTATGTTGATCCCTACCAACTTGCATCCTTGAGTGAGCAAAACGATTGGCAGGTAAAGATTGACACACAGCCAAAACAAAGCCTGTGTACTTATGTATTGTTTGTGTATTAATGTACGTGTTCCCCTCTGTTAGATATTACTAGATTCAGCCATTGACCTGGAGGTGCCGGCTCACAAGACTGCGGGATTCGTCACGTATGTGTATCCGTCCCTCGATGGACCAACTCCCACGTTCAAAGTAACAATTCCCATTCACGGCCGCTACCACGAGCCTTCTTCTGACGGAGGAACGTTTACGTCTGTCGACATAGAACATCCAGAGCTGCTGCTGCGGACTGAAGAGTGTGAGCCGTTCACTGTATTCTGTAGTCACCAACGCCTCTCTTCTCACACACTATATAAATACATCTTTTAATAGTTTCTTATTACATCTATTTTTGATTATTAGTTGAGAATATTCCAATATCCTATCTGGTTAAAACAATAACTTGACTATTAAAGGTTCTTTGTCAGAAACGCTGGATGAAAACTGGATGACTAACGATGTTTTCTTTATCAATTAATCTGCTTATTGTTTTGTAGATTGATTGATTAATCGTTTGGTTCAGAAAATGTCCTAAAATAGTGAAAAAATGTCCTCAAAGTCCACGAGGAATGTCTTTTAAATGTCTTGCTTTGTCCAGAATCCAAAGATATTCAGTTAAATATGATGGAAAGCAGGAAATTTGGCATTTTCTGCATCGATTAATCGAGTCTCAAAATAGCTGGCGACCATTTGTAAATGTTTGTCCTCCTCTAAATGTCTCTCCAGGTACGCAGCTCCTCGACGTAGAGCCTCATGCTGTTGTGGACGCCCCCTGTACTCACGACAACTCGAGCACATGTCCGTGGGTTTAAACTCCGGCATCAGGTGGGTCTGTATGTGGGGAAAACAGTCCGATTTTTTTTTTTTTTAATGAACCTAAATGTCTGTCGTTGCTTTTCTGTCATCACTCTAACGTCCTCTCGTATCCTGCAGGAGCGAGGCCCCCTGGGGGGTTCAGCTTCCAGTGGGTGACGGGTCTCTGGTGACGCCCGTGTGCGGTGGAACTCTTCTGGTCACGATGCTCTGCTGTGCGGCTCTCTCCAAACACATGTGGACGCATCGCCTCACTTAGACGGCAAACAACATACCTCTCATCGAACATGCGTAGTGATGCAGTTCTGTCTGATACCAGCGTCGCCCTGACATCAAAAGGCCATGAAACAAAAACACCACCGAGAGAAAAGTTCCGGTGTATATGAATCATTTTAAATGATGTGTTGTTATATGACGTTAGAATCTTGGTTCTGACGTAGAAGCGTAACCCAAAGCACACAAAACGATCACACTTCTTTGTTTTAGTGAAGGCACAACGCGCTCGACTCACAATCAGACCTTGAAGACCGAGCGCTGGATCCTTAATGTAGGTGATACACAGTGAAAGACGACAGCAGTAGAATTTGACTTGTCAATGTTGCCACACGGACGTGTATTTGCACTTCTTTATTTGCTCAATTTGAAACACTTTTAGGGCCACAACTCTAAACAATATTTTAAACTCACAATGATGTACATTGATGTAGATCATCGGTGTAAAAGAATGTGAAGAAACAAACTTTCTGTCTCTTTATTGCTATCTTTGTGGATGTTTTCTTTTTCAGGTTTACTCAAATCAACAAAATAATCAACGTCATTTAGCTTCAATGAAGGATATTAACACGCTGATATCACACATTTAATGTTTTTTTTTTCCAGCCCTAAAGAAATCTAAAGGAGACATGAAAGGAAACTGGTGTTACGGGACAGTTTACTTTGAAAATACACTTTTATTTTTACATTAAACGTGCTTACAAATGACAAAGTAGTAGGTTGTTTACAAGATATTCAGTCGATGCTGATCTAGAACCAATATACAAAATATGTACAATACATCTGAATTTAAAAGAAAGCTGTAGAGAAGGAAATTAAAATGAAAATATATTTTAAAAAATGCCATAAAAATTATAAAGTGCATCTTTCTAAATGGTGTAAAGACTCTTATCTTAGAGTATTGGGAGTATTAGCTGTAACAGAAGCCAGGTAAACTTCTCACACGGCCATTAATTTGAAACATTGATCGTTTGGCTCGGGGCTGGGTCGGTAGTTCCGTTGTTTCCCTTCTCTCCATAACGGAATCATCCAAGGGCCGACAAAGATAGAAGAACAGTAGCATTGTAAATAGTTGTAGCCACGTCGTTTTTACTCACTTTATCTTTGTACCACCAAGGCCCCACGTGTCACAAAGGAACTACTTTTTTTTGTTGTTTTTGTAACGGATTTACAAACGTTTTCCCAACCGTCGACGACCGAATCGTTGAGTCAAGTTCTATCAAAGTTTAACTGGTGTGGACTCTCCGGTGAGCTCTGCTCCTCGTTAGCGAAATAAAGCAAATAAAGCACATTTGTTCTGGATAGTGTGGAAGCATATGTGTGATTTTCGACTAAACTACATACTGGCAAAGTTACGTTGTCGTGGGGAAAACCCAAAACTTTTGGTTATCAGGCTAGTTAGCATTAGCTTTAAAGCTGTTCTCGTAGGATAGCGAGCAGCAGTGGTATAACTTGTCATGCTAACGTTAGCTTCCAGCTAGCTAGCACACTTGTCGGTCAAGTAGTTAATGCTAACGTTAGCTTCTAGCTAGCTAGTACACTTGTTGGCCAACTAGTTAATGCTAACGTTAGCTTCTAGCTAGCTAGTACACTTGTCGGCCAAGTAGTTAATGCTAACGTTAGCTTCCAGCTAGCTAGTACACTTGTTGACCAACTAGTTAATACTAACGTTAGCTTCTAGCTGGCTAGTACACTTGTTGGCCAAGTAGTTAATGCTAACGTTAGCTTCTAACTAGCTAGTACACTTGTTGACCAACTAGTTAATACTAACGTTAGCTTCTAGCTAGCTAGTACACTTGTTGGCCAAGTAACGTTAGTTAATGCTAACGTTAGCTTCTAGCTTAGCCGCCCCTGTTGTTAACACTTGTGAACTGCATGGTTACTTTAAGTACCAAAAAGTAAAAGTACTGATTATGCAGAACATTTCAGAATAACGTATACAATGTCACTGGATTATAATTACTGATGCATCAATGTATAATAATAATATATCATAATACATGTTGCAGCTGGTTAAGGTGGAGGTTAACTGTAACTACTTTATATGTGGCGTGTTAGCTTAAATTCATAATACAACATCTTATTTTATTAGTTGAGTCATGTTTTGTGGTTAATAATCTCAAATCTGCAAAATAACTAATATTGTCAAACATATGTAGTAAAAAGCACAACATATTCCCTCTGTAATGTTGTGGAATAGAAGTTTAAAATAGCATAAGGGAATACTTGAGTACAGTACAAGTACCTTAAAATGTGTAGTACTGCTCTTAACTGTACTCGCACTATTGTAGCCCAAGATGATGGTGGTTTTCCAGTACTCCTGTAAACTCTACGGCTTCAGTAAAACACGTCACTGCCCTGTTTTATAGGAGAGCTTGCTTCCTGTATTTTGTTTGCGGTCCAATGACTGTCTGCTGCTCTTCCAGGTGCCGCTCGGTGCTTCCTTCTGTTCTCGGCTCGTCCTCCCCGTGAGCGCATGAGCACGGCCGGGCCTCCTGCTGATGTGAGCGCCGCAACCGACCTATAGCGATGTGCGACAACGGAGACCCCGAGGACAAACCGCCCGCCCCTCCGGTCAGGATGAGCAGCACCATCTTCAGCACCGGCTCCGGCAAAGACGGCCTCTCGGCCAACCACAGCTCCAAACCGCTGCCCTCGGTGCCCGAGGAGAGGAAGCCTCGCAACAAGATCATCTCGATCTTCTCCGGGGCGGAGAAAGGTGAGATTGGTAGAAAGGTAGCTCACTTTTTTTAACGTGTGTTATTGTGATTGAGCAAACTGAGTCATTTTTTTGGTTGCTTTCAGGTGGGAGAAAGAAAGATCGAGACAAAGAGCGACCAGAGATCTCACCGCCTTCAGACTTTGAACACACCATCCATGTTGGGTTTGACGCTGTCACGGGGGAGTTCACTGTGAGTTTTTTGGGGTTGTTCTCACACACACACACACACACACACACACACACACACACACATCGCATCTTATTCTGACAGCACGTCGTCTTTGTCAAACGCAGGGCATGCCGGAGCAGTGGGCTCGACTCCTCCAGACCTCAAACATCACCAAGTCGGAGCAGAAGAAGAACCCGCAGGCCGTGCTCGATGTCCTCAAGTTCTACGACTCCACCGGCAACAGCCGTCAGAAGTACCTCAGCTTCTCGTCTTCTGGTGAGTCTCCAAGTCAAAGTCAGACGTTCCGTTTACAGGTTATATTATTTATAGGTTGTAGTGAGTCCTCTTTACAAAGACCAAAACACAGCGCAATGCAGCTCAACCACACCGACAATAGAAGGAGACGAACGGTCGAGTTGGGACCGTAAGAAGAAACTGGAGGCGGAGCATCAAACTGTGTGCAGATTTAGATCCCAACAGCTTCCTGTTTCAGTGTAAAGCGATGTCATTAGCGGACGACCTGTTGCTCTAGAGAAGCTCTTCATCGTACGTCTCCATAGAAACAGAAATGTTCTCAGTGGTTAATCGTTGAAATCCTGAATAACTTGTATCTGTGACTACAAGAACTTTTAAAACTTTGTTTTTGTTTGTTCACAGAAAAAGACGCTTTCACTCCCGGGCCTCAGTCTGTGAGTACCGCTCAAACACTCTGCTGTTGTGTTTGTCCTCTGTTTTGTCGTCTAGAGACTAAAAGCCTTTTCTCTTCACTCTTCATCAGCCTGTGAAGAAAGGCGGCGAGCCGTCTTCTCCCAATATCAAAGACATCGATGACGACGACGACGACGAAGCTCCTCCCCCGATCGTGGCCCCGAGACCGGAGCACACGAAGAGCGTGAGTCGCCCCGCCGGCCTCGCGGTCCTCTTCTCAACCTGGACCTGTATTCATGTGTTCATGTGTCTGTCTTCTGTTTATGGTGTCGTCGTTCAGATGTACACGCGCTCCGTCATCGAGCCCATCCCCGCTCCGAGCTCGTGTCCGGACGGAGACGCCGCCTCCAAGGCTGCCGACCGACAGAAGAAGAAGGGCAAGATGACGGATGAGGAGATCATGGACAGACTGAGTAAACCATCAGTTCATCACTAGTCCTGCAGATCTGCTGGTTCAACAATGCAGCAGTTTAAGAATCCCACCTGGTGTTTTTCCACGTGTGAACGTTCTCTTTCTTGCAGGAACGATAGTCAGCATCGGAGATCCCAAGAAGAAATACACCAGATACGAAAAAATCGGTCAGGGGTGAGTCCAGATCCGACGGAACCTTTAGAACCTTTAGAACCTTAAACTTCCTCCCTCGGTGTGTGATGTCAACTCTTGACTGTTCGCCCCAAAAATCAAGATAGTTACTCAAGATAGTCCGCAGGGACTACTTTCTGTCTACCGAACTACGGCCGCCAACCGTGTCACAAGAGAAAAAGGCCTGGTTCTGTCTGCGTGAATAATAGCGGAGGATTATAGAGAAACGTAGATAAAAGCGTGAATACAGTGCGAGTGGACCGTCTGTTTAAATGTGACGTCTCGTTTGTCTCTCAGGGCTTCAGGAACGGTGTTCACAGCCATCGACGTGGCAACGGGACAAGAGGTAAAGAGCCACCTGGTGGACGAGGAGAGACAGTAAAGTAGTGGAATGAGTGACTGATGGACGATAAGGGTAACAGGTGGTGGCGAGTGATAAATATGAGATGATGGTAAATACAGTGAACTGACGCTGTAGTTAGTTGAAAGAGCAATATCTATGTCAGCGTGCCGTATCGACAAAGTACGGTGAATTCAGCAGAGATGAGGGACCGAGGGAAGGATTTGAAATGTGGAATGTTATAAATATCTCTCTCTCGCTCTCGCTCCAGGTCGCCATCAAACAGATCAACCTGCAGAAGCAGCGAAGAAGGAGCTGATCATCAACGAGATTCTAGTGATGAAGGAGCTGAAGAACCCAAACATCGTCAACTTCTTAGACAGGTAGGACCGAAAGACAACCTGCAGCCGGAGTCAAGACGCACAACAACAGGGCTGGAGTGTAACTGTGTGTGAGTGTAACTGTGTGTGTGTGTGTGTGTGTGTGTGTGTGTGTGTGTCAGTTTCCTGATGGGGGAGGAGCTGTTTGTGGTGATGGAGTATCTGGCTGGAGGCTCGCTGACAGACGTGGTCACAGAGACCTGCATGGACGAGGCCCAGATAGCCGCCGTGTGCAGAGAGGTACGCTGCTGTCTCTGTGAGAAGAGGTCCACGTCTCACTTCATGAGGCAGAGCTAGAAGTTAGACAGTGTGTGATGTTCTGAAGCGTGCTTGTGTGAGGATCACTACTGTCCCTTTAACTCTCAGCGTCTCACTCTCTGTCCTCTTTGTCTCCACACCTGCAGTGTTTACAGGCGCTGGAGTTCCTGCATGCGAACCAGGTCATCCACAGAGACATCAAAAGTGACAACGTGTTGCTTGGGATGGACGGCTCCGTCAAGCTGAGTAAGTCGCCGTGCGACGGTTAAACTTTGAACTCGTTCGCCGCGGCCTCGTACTCATTCCGTCTCCTTCGCGTCCTCGACAGCCGACTTTGGCTTCTGCGCTCAGATCACCCCGGAGCAGAGCAAGCGCAGCACCATGGTGGGAACGCCTTACTGGATGGCCCCGGAGGTGGTGACCAGGAAGGCTTATGGGCCCAAAGTGGACATCTGGTCTCTGGGTATCATGGCCATTGAGATGGTGGAAGGAGAGCCTCCCTACCTGAACGAGAACCCGCTACGAGTGAGTGAACATGTTCGACCCTTTGGTTATTTAATAACAGATCAGACTTCTTAAATCTGACTTGATTCATTTGATATTTCCTGAAACTAGATTTCAGTTGTTCTTTTTGTCCTCTGGTCTCCTCCTCCTCCTCCTCCTCCTCCTCCTCCTCCTTCTCCTCCTTCTCCTCCTCCTCCTCTGACAGGCTTTATACCTGATTGCCACGAACGGCACACCTGAGCTCCAGAACCCGGAGAAGCTGTCTCCGTCTTCAGAGACTTCCTCAACCGTTGTTTGGAGATGGACGTGGAGAAGAGAGGAGGAGGCAAAGAGCTGCTGCAGGTAAACAAACACAACTCTGCTTCATGGAAACTTTTCCTGTGTTGATGGAAAAAAAGTGCACTTCATTAAAATGGTTTTCTCTTCCTCATCCTCTTCTTCCTCCTTTTCCTCCTCTTCCTCCTCCTCTTCTTCCTCCTCCTCTTCTTCCTCTTCTTCCTCCTCTTCTTCCTCCTCTTCCTCCTCCTCTTCTTCCTTTTCTTCTTCCTCCCCCTTTTCCTCCTCCTCTCTCTTCCTCTTCTTCCTCCTCCTCTTCTTCCTCTTCTTCCTCCTCTTCCTCATTTTCCTCCTCCTTCTCTTCTTCCTCCTTTTCCTCCTCTTCCTCCTCCTCTTCTTCCTCCTCCTCCTCCTCTTCTTCCTCTTCTTCCTCCTCCTCTTCTTCCTCCTCCTCCTCCTCTTCTTCCTCTTCTTCCTCCTCCTCTTCTTCCTCCCCCTTTTCCTCCTTCTCCTCTTCCTCTTCTTCCTCCTCCTCTTCCTCATCCCCCTCCTCCTCCTCTTCTTCCTCCTCCTCCCCTCCTCTTCCTCCTCCCCCTCCTCTTCCTCCTCCTCTTCTTCCTCCTCCTCTTCTTCCTCATCCTCTTCTTCTTCCTCCTCATCCTCCTCATCCCCCTCCTACTCCTCCCCATCCCCCTCCTCATCCTTCTCTTCCTCCTCCTCTTCTTCCTCCTCATCCTCCTCTTCTTCCCCCTCCTCATCCTCCTCTTCTTCCTCATCCCCCTCCTCCTCCTCCTCTTCTTCTTCCTCCTCCTCATCCTCCTCATCCTCCTCCTCCTCCTCGGTGTGCAGCATCCGTTCCTGAAGTTGGCGAAGCCGCTCTCCAGCCTCACGCCTCTCATCCTGGCAGCCAAGGAGGCCATGAAGGCTAACCGTTAGCTCGTGAAGGCTAACCGTTAGCCCGTGAAGGCTAACCGTTAGCTCGTAAAGCCTCCCCCCATTGCTGTGCACAGATACGTGCTAACCCTTTTAGAGTATTGTTTCTTGGTGCCAGACAATAGGCTGAGAGAGACTCTCCTCTCGTGAAGCAGCAGCCTGAAGAAGCCCTGACAAACCTCACTGTGAAGAAGACCAAAAAGAAGAAACGTAGAGCACAACTCCACCGCTGTCCGGATCAACGCTCGTTCTCACTCAGACGTCACAAGTCAACCTGAAGCGCTTCGCTTCCGAGTCGGGCGTAGTAGTTAGAGCTCGTGTTTAACTGAATGAAGAAGATGAAGTTCTGTTTTAGTCGTTTTTTGTTTTTTTTTAATCAACTGCCTTAAACAAATGCAAAACGTTGCCTAATGTATTGTCGATTGAGTCG
>NW_027176539.1:1207347-1306335 GCF_023349555.1 Cebidichthys violaceus | reverse complement strand
AGAACATATCGATATTTATTTCAAGATGCAAACAATGTACCTCTTAAATACAAACCTCTCAGCATTCATTCATGTAAGAAACCAACACACACACACACACACACACACACACATTCCTGAACTCCTCGGCTCTGTACCTGCACTGCTGTGCAGAGATCCTCTTGGCGTGTTCACAGAGAGAGACCGTTATATCACAGTTATTCACGTTGTTTAAACATGCGTTATATCAGTTATTCACGCTGTTTAAACATGCATTATATCACAGTTATTCACGTTGTTTAAACATGCGTTATATCAGTTATTCACGTTGTTTAACATGCGTTATATCAGTTATTCACGTTGTTTAAACATGCGTTATATCAGTTATTCACGTTGTTTAAACATGCGTTATATCAGTTATTCACGTTGTTTAAACATGCGTTATATCAGTTATTCACGTTGTTTAAACATGCGTTATATCAGTTATTCACGTTGTTTAAACATGCGTTATATCAGTTATTCACGTTGTTTAAACATGCATTATATCACAGTTATTCACGTTGTTTAAACATGCGTTATATCAGTTATTCACGTTGTTTAAACATGCGTTATATCAGTTATTCACGTTGTTTAAACATGCGTTATATCAGTTATTCACGTTGTTTAAACATGCGTTATATCAGTTATTCACGTTGTTTAAACATGCATTATATCACAGTTATTCACGTTGTTTAAACATGCGTTATATCAGTTATTCACGTTGTTTAAACATGCATTATATCACAGTTATTCACGTTGTTTAAACATGCGTTATATCAGTTATTCACGTTGTTTAAACATGCATTATATCACAGTTATTCACGTTACTGTTACCTTTTCGGGACGTCAAACGCTCGCAGCCAGGCGTCTCGTTGGAGGTTCTGTTTGGTCTTTCCGTACCGAATCAGATCCTGAAACAAAACGTAGAGACTCGTTTCTTCATGTTTATATCTTGTTGATATTCTGTGAGCGCAGAAAGCTAAAAGGAAACATGACGCCAGAAAAGACCATAACACATCCGTAAAGCTCGCGCTAAACAAGCCCGTGTCATTCTCCAGCTCCGCCGGTTTGAGAATAAATCACAGGCCTGTTATTATAAGTCAATGATGCTAAGTTATGCATTTTTGTAGTTAAATATCACTACATCAGAACAAAACAAATCATCGTATGAATATTTAGGAAATATATTTGAATGGTTTCAGCTTCTGGAGGACAAAAGCTACAAAGATCTACTTCAAATTCAAATCTCATGTGTACAAAATCACAAATTCTGTGTTCACGAGAAGAGCTTTTATTTGTTCATCCAGCAGAGGGCAGCACCTGAATCCTACCACATCACCAGCGGAGCCAACGTGAAGCCATGGACCGTCCAGTCAGATGATGTACCGTTCTACAGATAGGGTAATACTGTTACCCTATCTGTAGTACAAACATGTAGTTTGATGTATTAACGTATTCCTATGTATTATACAGAATGTCTAATTCAGAGAGTTGTATTATTATAGACATTATATAATTATTACTACTGAAATAACATGAAAGCTGCGTTTAATGGGTAGAAGTGGACTTAATTGTGACTAGGTTGTTAAAGTGAAGTATTGTACCTCATAAGTTCATCATATGTTCAGTATGTAAAGTATATCTTGTTACCAGATACATGCAGAGTAAAAAGAACACTATTTGTGTTTCATGTGTTAGGTGATCATTCAAAGCATCGGTTCTCTCGGCCTCGGTTCTTCGCACATGCTCAGTTGTCTTTTTCCTCTCCCGTGAGTTCCTCCTCTCCACAACGCGGCGACGTGTCAAAGGAGAAGCGGCGTGTTTGTGTGAAGCACTTTGGTAGAAAAGCCTCGGAGGCCTTAGATTCCAGGATGCCTTCTCTTAGAGGAGAAGCTCAGCATCCTGTCTGAGGAAGCGTGCTCTGCTTCCTGCTCCCTCCCTTCTCTGTCCTCAGTGTCCTCTTTCCTTAATGCTGAGCCAAGAGCGGGGGGGGGGGGGGGGGGGGGGGGGGGGGAAGACGACCGCAGTTAAGCTGGAGCTCCTTGGACAACGTAGAACATCATCTACGTTGAACATCAGTTTTACATATGCTGTTCTCCTATGACTTCTACATGAGTTATGTCAAAGCTGCATGTGTACTTGTACAGCACTGTGGCCTCCTTTCTGCATCGGTCACCACAATGCAGAGGAGACTCACAAGCACTCGGCCCCTCCCAGCTCCCCTCTGTCTCTATACGCACGAGTGCTTCATGCCCATTCTTTCTGCATTGCATTGTGGGACACTGACCTTTTGAAATCCCTCGTGATCTCGGAGCACAATCACAAACAGTGCTGAAAACAATTCACAGCTTCTTGTTTTCTCTTTTCTTGTGACAACTTTTGAAATAGCTGTTTTCACAAACATTGTTTTTGAATTCAGTTCTATTGAGAGCGACTTCTCCAGCTCTCTATAGTAAAACAAAAATTCATAGAATGGTCTTTATGCTTTGTTGTTATCAGAGAGAAATAACAAAACACTGTATTTAAAGTGTGTCTCAGATGTCACTCATGTTGTGACCCAAATATACAAATATGTCCCACATAATTTTGAACATTTTCCTTCTCTTGCGTTCCCGCCCAAAATTCTTTCTTTTCTCTTAAGCTTTGAGTGGCCCAGAGTTCAAAACAACCACCTCATGTTGAATGTGGAAAATAATAAGAGCGAAACATGGAAAGTGTTTCTGTTTCCGTCTTTTCCAAAGGTGCAGTTGCTGTGGAGCCGTCCAGGAAGTGTTGGCTGGGAGGGGGCAGAGAGTGACCCTGTAGAAGTGACCAATCCAGGACACGTGGATGTAGCACTCAACATACAACCCCATCATCTGCCTACTACAAGAATCCATGCCAACATCAAGACACGCACCTCCGTCTCCTAGGCAGGTGAAATGCTGCTCCATTTTTTCCTGGCTTGTGTTGGCACTGTCCCGAATCATCCGACAGTTTGAGCTCTAACATCCAAACCTTAATAGATGTCTTTTGGCAGGTGATGAACAACATTTGAGAGGGATCTGATTAATCTGTGAGGAGCAGGATGTCAAAGTACACAACCTATAACTTCCTGTTGCCACTAGGTGGCGATATTACTATGATTCTAAATTGTCGTATAGATGTGTTCCGGGTCAGGATGTTCTGACATATGAGAGATTTGGAGTGGATTAGACAATGTAAGGCTGAGTTTCCTGTTTCATGGCGAATGTTGTTTATTTGCCGCCACGCCATGGATACATAGTTCGATAACTTTTTGATCTTTGAGTAACTTTTCACTGCCAAGGTCTCAAGAGCATACTGACCGAATATGAAGTCAATCGGGTCAAATCTCTAGGAGGAGTTTGTTAGAGTATGATGCCTTGAAATGGTCAAAAAACGTCATAAAATAAAAAATGGCCGACTTCCGGTTGGGTTTAGGGCATACTTTCAAGAGGATTTTTTGTACGTCCCATCACGTTAAATATACCTACCAAATTTCATACAGCTAGGTGAAACCCAACGTTGGAGCTACTCAAAAGGGGGAGCTATTGAGCTAATTTTTCACACCCGCAGCTCGACACCCCAAAAAGCTTGCTATTTTCGCCACGACTGCCTTGCGTGCAAAAATATGTCATAAAAATGTTTTATAGTAAGTCATGAAAGTCATAAAAAAAATAATGTCATACTATAATATGTTTGAAAAAAGTTTTTTGTATGTCAACAAAAATAAAAAAAAATGTCAGTCTAGTTTGTCATAAAAAGTCATAAAAAATGTGTTATAGTTTGTCATAGACAAAATATTACATAGTATAGTCTGTCATAGTATAGTATAGCATGGAGTCAAAATATTTCATAGTATAGTATGTCAAAAAAAGTAAAAAATGTCAGTCTAGTTTGTCATGAGTTTGTCAACTCAACAAAGACGAAATGCTTCATAATCTCAAGACCAACCCAACATAAGATACTCTGTATACATGAAGGAGAAGACATTCGACAGCATGGACGAAGTGAAGAAACTCCATTGTCCTCAGTCCGAACTGAACTGAGGAGAAAAGAGAAGAACGACGTAAGAATCCACCTTCACATAAATGTGGCCTACTGGCAAAACTTCTTCAACAACTGCTAATAAAACAAGGTTCTAAAAGATTTGATGGCATCCAATACTATTCTATGACCTTTTATAACTACAGTATACTGTGACATTTGTATGACACTGACTTTTCTATATTTTCATGATATATTATACTATGAGTTCTATGACTTTTATGACATACCATACAATTGTCTTTTATGAAAAACTCCTATGACATTTTTTCTTACTTTTTTTGACATACTATACTATGACATTTTATTAATTTATTAATTACTATACAGTGACTTTTTTGATATTTTCATGACATATACGATGAGTTTTAGGACTTTTTACAACATACCATACTATGACATTTTCATGATTTATTTTGTCTTTTTTAAGACATACTATGTATTTTTATGACATACTATACTAAAACATGATTTCTTTATGACATACTATACTATGACATTTTATTACTTTTTGACATACTATACTATGACATTTTATTACTTTTTTGACATACTATACTATGACATTTTATTACTTTTTGACATACTATACTATGACATGTTATTACTTTTGACATACTATCCTATGACATTTTATTACTTTTTGACATACAATACTATGACATTTTATTACTTTTTGACATACTATACTATGACATTTTATAATTTTTTTGACATACTATACTATGACATTTTATTACTTTTTGACATACTATACTATGACATGTTATTACCTTTTGACATACTATACTATGACATGTTATTCATTTTTTACATACTATACTATGACATTTTATTACTTTTTGACATACTATACTATGACATTTTATTACTTTTCTGACATACTATCCTATGACATTTTATTACTTTTTGACATACTATACTATGACATGTTATTACTTTTTTTGACTTACTATACTATGACATGTTATTACTTTTTTTGACTTACTATACCATGACATATTTGACAAACTATACTATGATTTTTTATGACAAACTAACATCTTTTGACATACTATACTATGACATTTTATTACTTTTTGACATACTATACTATGACATTTTATTATTTTTTGACATACTATACTATGACATTTTATTACTTTTTGACATACTATACTATGACATTTTATTACTTTTTTGACATACTATCCTATGACATTTTATTACTTTTTGACATACTATACTATGACATTTTATTACTTTTTTTACATACTATCCTATGACATTTTATTACTTTTTGACATACTATACTATGACATTTTATTACTTTTTTGACATACTATACTATGACATTTTATTACTTTTTGACATACTATACTATGACGTTATTATTTTTTTTGACTTACTATACTATGACATATTTGACACACTATACTATGACTTTCATGACACACCAACATCTTTTGATTTCTTTTGACATATACTATGACATTTTATTATTTTTGACATACTATACTATGACATTTTATTACTTTTTGACATACTATACTATGATATTTTATTACTTTTTTGACATACTGTACTATGACATTTTATTACTTTTTGACATACTATACTATGACGTTATTATTTTTTTTGACTTACTATATTATGACATATTTGACACACTATACTATGACTTTCATGACACACTAACATCTTTTGATTTCTTTTGACATATACTATGACATTTTATTATTTTTTGACATACTATACTATGACATTTTATTCCTTTTTGACATACTATACTATGATATTTTACTACTTTTTTGACATACTATACTATGACATGTTATTACTTTTTGACATACTACACTATGACATTTTATTACTTTTTTGACATACTATGACATTTTATTACTTTTTGACATACTATACAATGACGTTTTATTAATTTATTAATTACTATACAGTGACTTTTTTGATATTTTCATGACATATACGATGAGTTTTAGGACTTTTTACAACATACCATACTATGACATTTTCATGATTTATTTTGTCTTTTTTAAGACATACTATGTATTTTTATGACATACTATACTAAGACATGATTTCTTTATGACATACTATACTATGACATTTTATTACTTTTTGACATACTATACTATGACATTTTATTACTTTTTTGACATACTATACTATGACATTTTATTACTTTTTGACATACTATACTATGACATTTTATTACTTTTTGACATACTATACTATGACATTTTATTACTTTTCTGACATACTATCCTATGACATTTTATTACTTTTTGACATACTATGCTATGACATGTTATTACTTTTTTTGACTTACTATACCATGACATATTTGACAAACTATACTATGATTTTTTTTAACTTTTTCTAACACACTATACAATGACATTTTTATGATTTTTTGGGTACACTATGACAATTTCTTTACATACTATACTATGACTTTTTATGACAAACTAACATCTTTTGACATACTATACTATGACATTTTATTACTTTTTGACATACTATACTATGACGTTATTATTTTTTTGACTTACTATATTATGACATATTGACACACTATACTATGACTTTCATGACACACTAATATCTTTTGATTTCTTTTGACATATACTATGACATTTTATTATTTTTTGACATACTATACTATGACATTTTATTACTTTTTGACATACTATACTATGATATTTTATTACTTTTTTGACATACTATACTATGACATGTTATTACTTTTTGACATACTATACTATGACATTTTATTACTTTTTGACATACTATACTATGACATTTTATTACTTTTTTGATATACTATCCTATGACATTTTATTACTTTTTGACATACTATACTATGACATTTTATTACTTTTTGACATACTATACTATGACATTTTATTACTTTTTTGACATACTATACTATGACATTTTATTACTTTTTTGACATACTATGACATTTTATTACTTTTTGACATACTATACAATGACATTTTATTACTTTTCTGACATACTATCCTATGACATTTTATTACTTTTTGACATACTATACTATGACATTTTATTACTTTTTTGACATACTATACTATGACATTTTATTACTTTTTTGACATACTATACTATGACGTTATTTTTTTTGACTTACTATACTATGACATTTTATTACTTTTTGACATACTATACTATGACATGTTATTACTTTTTGACATACTATACTATGACATGTTATTACTTTTTTGACATACTATACTATGACATTTTATTACTTTTTGACATACTATACTATGACATTTTATTACTTTTTTGACATACAATACTATGACATTTTATTACTTTTGACATACTATACTATGACATTTTATAACTTTTTTGACATACTATACTATGACGTTATTTTTTTTGACTTACTATACTATGACATTTTATTACTTTTTGACATACTATACCATGACATTTTATTACTTTTTGACATACTATACTATGACATTTTATTACTTTTTTGACATACTATACTATGACATTTTATTATTTTTTGACATACTATACTATGACATTTTATTACTTTTTGACATACTATACTATGACATTTTATTACTTTTTGACATACTATTCTATGCCATTTTCATATTTTTTTTGGTCTTTTTTAAGACATACTATGTATTTTTATGACATACTGTACTAAGACATGATTTCTTTATGACATACTATTTTATGACATTCTTTTACTTTTTTGACATACTATACGGTAACTTGTATTACATACTATACAATTACTTTTTAAAGACATACTTTACTATGTTTGTTTTTTAACATACTATACAATGCCATATTCATGACATACTATACATTTTAAAACATACTATACAATATTAATGATTTCTTTGACATACTATACTATGACTTTTATGACACACTAACATCTTTTGACAGATAGTATACCATTTTATTACTTTTTGACATACTATACTACATTACATTACAATTCAGTATCTATCTCTACACCGTAGGCACAGCTTCGGGAGCAATTTTGGGGTTAAGTGTCATGATCAAGGACATTGACATGAGACTAGCAGAGCAGGATGGAACCACCAACCCTCTGATTGAAAGGCGGCCCTGCTCTCCACTATACTATGACATTTTATTACTTTTTGACATACTATACTATGACATGTTATTACTTTTTTTGACTTACTATATTATAACATATTTGACACACGATACTATGATTTTTTTTACTTTTAATAACATACTATACAATGACATTTTTATGATTTTTTGGTATACTATGACAATTTCTTTACATACTATACTATGACTTTTTATGACATACTATACTATCATAGACTATTCTATGACCTTTTATAACTACAGTATACTGTGACATTTTTAAGACACTGACTTTTCTATATTTTCATGATATATTATACTATGAGTTCTATGACTTTTTATGACATACCATACAATTGTCTTTTATGAAAACTGTACTATGACATTTTTTCTTACTTTTTTTGACATACTATAATGTTAGTTTTTTCAGACAGACAGACAGACAGACAGACTGAGAGAGAGAGAGCGAGAGAGAGAGAGAAAGAGAGAGACAAAGAGACAGACAGAGATAGAGAGAGAGAGACTCCTCCCTGCAGGCTGTCCAGCTGAAGGAGTCTCTCCATCCTCAGCAGCTTCAGCTCCATTTAGACTCACAGTCCTCCGCTGCTCGTTTTCATGACTTTGTGGCGTCGCAAACTTTCCCTGGAGTGGAATCTCAAACATCAGAAGTCGATGGATTAGCACACTGAGCCTGTGGGATTATCGTTACTGCGGCGAAGACCTGACGGACGATGGCGCAGGCAGTCTCACTGTTTGGCATTATTCTGAAAATCAGTTGTGTTGCTGGTAAGAAAATCAATTAAATACTCATCAAATCTTCTTTCTTAACCAAAAACTTCAGTTAAATAACAAACTAAGTTTCACAATAGAGGCAATAATTTATTATTTTTTATGTCAATTTAATGTAGCTCTCAGATGTGATTATTAGGACAGACATAAATGAGCTTTGCTAAATACTTTTGTGGTTAATGCAGAGTTCCATAAGTCTGAAATGTGAGTGTGAAAAAGTATTCTAGTGTAATCCACTAATTTCTGGGAAATGTGAGTCTATTTGAAAAAGAAGAACTAATTACAACCCAACATAATCTCAGTTTATATTTGTGACATGTCAATCAAATTAAATTTATATAATTATCACTTGGTCAGCCTATAAAGTGTTGATTTTTTTCTCTCCATAAAATACAATGTGTGCTTTTGGGCCTCACAGGGAGGTGGTGGGCAGCCTGTATCCTCAGAAACAGGAACCCCACCTAGGCCACACTGTGCCGGGCTATTGAGCCTGACCCGGCCCATCTTCCCCTGCTTCCTGTTTTGACACAGCTCCGCCATTTTCTGCAGCAGTGGAAAAAATGGCCCTCAGTAGCCAGTTACGAAACACCCATTAAAAAAAAAAAAAAAACATTCAGTTTTGTTCTTCAAGTTCCTAACTTGTTTAATTTCCATTTAGTACATTTTTAAAAGACCATACTGTGCATGTTATTGGAAACAATAGTGACCACAGACTTGTGTCATCGCTGTGTTTGTTGACTCCTCCAGCCATCGAACTGCGGTTTATGCCCGATCCACCGACGCTGAACATCTATGGCATTCACAGGATGAACAGATCGGACAACCTGGAACTGACATGCAGGTAGACGTAGAAATATACTTTAACGAGTTCAATCCACACATTGATCCACACATCCAGCACAGAACTGACTCCGTATCTCTTGTGTGGCAGGGGCCGCCAATACCTGAGGTGGACGACCCCTCCTACGAGCACTCGCTTCTCCACCGGTGACTGCAGCGGATCGGGACTCTTCTGCACGACGCTGCGGATCTCCAACGCGACCGTCAACGAAACCGGACAGTACCAGTGCTCCTACAGGGACCTGAAGGTGGAGGATGGCAAGACTTCAGCGGCGGTTTATGTGTTTGTCAACGGTATAACCCGCTCTAAACAAACTGACATCTTTGTTTTATTGTATTATATAATATATTTTATTCTAAAGTAGGTATATGTGTTGTGTAAATACTGTGAAAACATCAAACGGTATAAGAAATGTTGCCTTTAAGGATCACAACTACACCGTAAAACCCCAATAAGTTCAGAATACTCAAAACTTTTGTGGAAACATTGAACTGTTTTTTGTGTTAATTTGACTCGTACAAAAGAAAATGGCGGTTGTTGTTAGTTTCTACTGTTCGGCTCATTTTCTGTAACTGGTGTGGTTTTAAACCACGGTGGAGTTAGCAAGCTAGCTAACTAGCCAGCTGTCCACTAGATAGCTAGCATGTTCATTCCACCACGCTTTAATGCTACACTGGTTACACAAATTGTCTTCCATTGAATTTCTTCCATAGACTTTTATATCTGCAGTACACCTTTGAGCCAAATGAGGGAGCCTGAATGTTCATATTGTTCGAATATTTAACTTACACACATTGTCTGTTTTATTTCAGACTACAAGGTGCCATTTGTGCCGCCTGAGAAAGAATACGAGGTGGTGTTCATCCATGAGGGAGAGCGGGTGGTGATACCGTGCCGAGGCTCGGTGGAGGATCTCAATGTCACGCTCCACACTGTGAGGAAGAGTCCATACATCCATACATCCTGTTCGTCTCTCTCTCTCTCTCTCTCTCTCTCTCTCTCTCTCTCTCTCTCTCTCTCTCTCTCTCTCTCTCTCTCTCTCTCACACAGAATGGAAGCAACTTCTGTAGGATGACCAGCATTACAGAACAACTAACTAACTACCTCATTTTAAAGGGTTGCAGATTAATAATTAAAAAAAAAGGAATGGTCAAAATCAAAGTAACAAAGGGTTACTTCAGGTTGATAGCAGACCACCTCAAGGTGTCAATCAGAGAGAACCAAAACATTCTGATGTAGCATTTCAAAATTAAAGCCCTTCAAAATCACATGCATGAGCTAACTTCAAATCACATTCATGAGACAATTTGTCTAACTTCAGACATTTTATAGGAAATGGTGCATAGTTACAAAATAATTTCACCTCATGTTAATAGCAGACCACCTCAAGGTGTCACTCAGAGAGAACCAGGACATTCTGATGTAGCTTTTCAAAATTAAAGCCCTTCAAAATTGCATGCATTTAAAAAAAATGTTCTATGTTGGAAATCAGTAAAAAATTTTGTCTGTCAGAAGTATCCAAATAAGGAGCTCCACCCCGATGGGAAGGACTCCCTGTGGGACGCCAGGACGGGCTTCACGGTCCCCAGTCACCTGATCAGCTACGCCGGCGTCGTGTCCTGCCAGACCCGCATCGGAAATGAGACGTTCAAGTCCCCCCTCTACATTGTGGCTGTAGTCGGTAAGACGAAAGGAAAGTAGAAGATGTGTGTCTTTTCTAAACTTAGTGGAAAGGCTGTGTCTAAGGTCCTGTCTCCAGATATACTGTGTGTATATATATATATTAAAGAAAAGATATTTTCCCTCTACGTTTTGGCCTCTAGTCCACACGCAAACAGAGTTTTAGGTCACTAAATGTTAGTCTAGTTAGTCTTTTATGTGAGGAAACTCGTTCCCCACCTTCTCAGAGTCTTCCTCGGCAGGACACGAGACGTCTGAATACCTCGTAGAACAAGACCTTTTTTCTTAAGCTTTTACCTCCTTGTATTGTAAAGTGACGCTACGCAGAACACCCACCTAGTTGATTGACTACTTTTAGTTTTCGCCATAGCACCAAATATCTAGAATATGAAGAAATAATTAGCTATTGCTTCGCTATTGTTTAAAAAAAAAATTCTATATACGTGAAGACAAGAGGCCGAAATGTTTTTTGTGTGTGTAAGAGAGGGACTGATAAGTAAGTAAGTGAAAGACATGGTGGAGTACTGGGCGAGCGAGGAAAAGTACGAGCAGAGAGAGAGAGAGAGAGAGAGAGAGAGAGAGAGAGAGAGAGAGAGAGAGAGAGAGAGTCAGTAGTCGCAGAGGAACAATAGGCCGTCGACTGACTGCCATGTCGTCCCTCCCTTTTCTTTTTCCGCAGGATACAAGATCTACGAACTCACCCTGACCCCCGCTCAGCTCAGGCTGTCTGCGGGGGAGCGGCTGGAGCTCAGCTGCACGGCCAAAACCGAGCTCAACGTGGGCATCGAATTCAACTGGACGCACTCCGGTCAGGCCCTGGTCAGTGGCCGAGGCCTCTTCCTCTGTGTCGGCCAATGCCGACACAGATGTATATTTTACATGCGACGGCCTGTCATTAATACACCGCTGACACCAGAAGTGTCGTATCTGACTTCCTCACGTGTTTCGTACTTCCTGCTTTCAGGAATCCGTCAGTTTATCTCAAAGTGCAAAGGTGACCAGATGTGTTTTTGATGTCGTGCCAGTTCATATAAGAAAAACTAGAAAAGAGCATATTCAGTAGAGTGCAGACCTCCCCCAGGTGTGTTTTACTCTCGTACTCTCGTATAGTGCCTAACTTTATTGGGTCATAACATATCGGGTATTCTGCAGATTCAAAAAGCAAAAAAAAACACTTTCTATGGATGCCAATTTTTGAGCCACGGCAAATGCCAAAATGTGGTCTGCAACCAGGCGACAACCACCAGTTCTTCAAAGTGAAGCCAAAGCTTCATGTGTTAAAGCTGCATTCTCTCTAGTGTCCACCAGGGGGCGACTCCTCTGGTTGTATAGAAGTCTAGTCTAAAATGACTCTACTTCTCTCTTGATTTATTCCCTCAGTAAACATTGTAAACATGAGTTTATGGTCTCAATCTCTAGTTTACAGTCTTCTTCAATACAGCATGATGTTCATTTAGTACATTATGGTACATTTAGAGTCAAACACACCATAAAGAGGGGATGCTTTAGGGGCGTAAGGTCAATTCCTATCACTGGTTGCAACAAAGCCAAGATGACGAGCTTGAGGCTTCAAAACCGCAGTCCACAAACCAATGAGTCACGACTACGACGTCCACTTCTTAAATACCGTCTAACGCCTGCAACAGACTAGTTAACTGAAGGCTTTGCTGCTTTAGGTTTGTTTTAGCTAACTAAAAGTCTTCCTCTCTGTATTTCCACATTCATTCCGACGTGTTCTCAATTGTCTGAACAGCGTTTCTGAATCGTTCCCTCTCTCGTGTCAGACCTCGGTGAACAACTCGAGGCCGACCCACGCGACGCCCAACAAGAAGAAGCTGTGGAACTCGCTGGAGCTTTCCAGCAAACTCAGAGTGGAGAACGTGACGGTCGACCACACCGGAGAATACACCTGCACCGCATCCAGCGGGAAGATGGAGAAAAGTGCCTCAGCATTCCTTAAAGTGTATGGTAGGTGTTCTGAACACAGAGACCTCCCACTCAACATTTCTCTCCTATTCTTTTCCAGGAAGTGTTTTATATTTTAGGTTTTTTTTACGCTGGATGTGTCTTATGGAACCCCAAAACGGACAAAATGTAGTAAAATGTCAAGTCAAAAATATAATGAATAAGTCAAAAAGTAATATTAGTTCAATAATTGACATAGATTTGAAAGAGAAATAAAAAAATACTTTTCTTTCAACCTTTTTTTTTTTAATTCTTCAATTTTTCTTTCGCCATCTTATTTTGTTTTTCAACTCCTTTTTTACACTCTCTTTTTCAGTTTTGGCATTAGTCATTTATCTACCACAGCGTATGACGGCCATTGTAGGTAAAAAAAAATAATACATACGCAGCCAGAAGACGGGGTAATATTCAGAGAAAAAAACTCTGATATTTTAAAAGATTAAAGTAGTAAATTTACAAGAAAAACCCCCCGAAATTTAAGAGGAAAAACTTGAATAATCTCTGAGAATATAAAGAGATAATTTAGAAAATTCCCTGAGATTAAAGTCACATATTTACACCCCCAATTACAATTACTATGGTTCTTTCTTAAGATTTGAATATTGAAATATTGCTAACGACATGTTGTGACTCTTTTTTCCAGAAAAGCCTTTCATTGACATGAAAGAGCCGTGGACGAAGGTCTGGGAGGTAAATGTGGGGGATCAAACATCCATCCCCGTCAAGTACTCCGCCTACCCAGAGCCCAACTCTAAATGGTACGTTGACAGCGGAACAACACCTTGTGTCACACTGACGTAGGTTCAGATACTTCATGCCACGGCGTGTTCTCCGTCTGCCCAGGTTGAAGAACGGCCTTCCACTGAAGGACGACTACAGAGTGAAGCAGAGGAGCGACGCCCTCGTCATCCGCGGAGTCACAGAAATGGATGCTGGGAATTACACAATGGTCCTGACCAATAAGATCACCAGAGAGGAACAGAGGCGCTCATTCCAGCTGCTGGTCAACGGCATGTTTGATTTGGGGTTTTTTTTTTTGACAGTGTTTTTTACGGCGTTATTGGCGGGACAGTGGCGTTAACTGTCGGCGTCTTCTCCCGCAGTGCCTCCTCACATCATCGAGAAGGAGGTGACGGTGGACACCGACGTGTACCTGTACGGCAGCAGCCCCACCCTGAGGTGCACCGCTCGTGGATTCCCCACGCCTGCACGCATCCAGTGGCAGTGGATGCCTAAGGAGGACTGTCCAAAGGCCTTCCAGTAAGTCCTTCATCGAGCGCTTCTCAGCTCAACTTCGTCGTCCATTCAGACGAGGGGTGACGGCCGCTTTCGTGATGTTGACTAAAAAACACGAGCGGAGACAATGAGCGCGCCCCTCTGACCCCGATGCAGATCGGCGGATGCGATTCATGCTCTTCACATTGTCAGAAGGACGTCGGCTATTCTCAGACTCCACAATGTGTTTGCCGATTTTGTACAATCTGAGATTTGGTGCGTTTTCCTGGATCAGTTTCTGGTCAGGAGGCGTCGGCACCCGACAGCCTCCTCAGGTATGCCGTGATCTGACGCGTGTTGATAGAACAAGAGGAGGCGTGTGAGTGTGTGTGTGTGTGTGTGTGTGTGTGTGAGTGTGTGTGTGTGTGTGGCTTTGTCCAGAGAAGACCATCAGCGGGGTTCCTTATCTCCCGTCTACACATCGGAGCACTTCCTCAATCCTGCACTACGTTTCCTGTTGTTCCCGTCGTGCTCCCTGTAAAAGAAAAGAAAGCTCTTCTTCCTGCTGAAGCTTCTTCAGACTTTTCTTTCTCTCGTTATCATTTTGTGAATTTTAAAATAAACTGAACTTCAGTTTGTCTCTGCCTCGACTAAAAATAAGTTGCATAACTCAGCAATAACAAAAAAGAACACATGAAAAACAAGTGACCCGTCGTAGTGAAAGCCATAGTTCTCCATTAATGAACTAATGTGTGTTTGGTGCATCAGAGTGAAAGAGAAACAACTCTGCAGCTTCTGTGAGGACATTCTTTTAAAGACGCGTCTCCTGGTTTCTGCTTGTTTTTGCCCAAAAAGGTCGCGGCTGATGAAGTCCGAGGTGAAGCTAGCGGAGTGCACCGGGTGGAGGCACATCAGCAACAGCACCGGTCACCGGCCAGTAGAACGGATCATAGTCGACGCTGAGCGCAACCAAAAGGTGAATGATTCCCCTCGATGACACCGAGGACTAAAGCTGACATTATAATACATTAATAAATCAATTCCTCAATAAATAAAAAATAAAGAAATAAAAGCCTGAATTGTTAAATTTCGAATAAATAAATATGCACAGAAAAAAAAACAAGAATGATTTTTGTATTCATTTATTTTTATTTAAATATTTATAATGTTTACATTTATTACTGCTTTTCTTCATTCTTTATGAATTAATTTGGTTTTTTCTTCAAATAAATAAATATATCTTATTATAACATATTTTTAGATTAACCTGCACATTTATTTGATGATTAAGTTTATTTATTTATATTTAATTATTCATTTATTTATTAATTAACGGCAGCTTCAGTCCTCCACAGCCCACCGCCGTGACAATCCTCGGCTCAACGGTGTTATTTAATGATCAATCATAAACTAAATAAATGTTCCTAGAAAATGGCGAGCTCTTTGAAGATCCAGAGGGCCGAGGCCCACGCCCTCTACAGATGCACGGCTGCCAACAAAGTAGGGGAGGATTCCCGCGTCATCTTTTTTCACGTCACACGTGAGCGCTGGTTCCCTTTTTTCTTCCGGTCTCATGTGATCTCCCGTTAGTTCTGCGACGGCGCTTCGGTTATTCACCGCGCCGCCGTCGTCGTCCATCTGTGCTCCGCAGGCGGCCTGGAGGTGAGCGTGTCCCCCCCCGGCGGGCCCTTGGAGGAGGACCACGTGGTTCTGCGCTGTAAGGCCGACAAGCTGCTCTACGGAAACCTGACCTGGTTCGGTGTCACCAACATATCGGAGTCGGAGCAGATTACGTCGATGCAGCCGTGTCGCCCGTGGTGGAATCTAACTGTAGTTAAGAACAATGTTGAGGTACTTGTATTTATACTTTATACTTCTACTCCACTACATGTGTCATTTTCACCCCATAACTTTTATCTGTTTCTCTTGCAAAAAAAGCGTCTTGGGAGTTATAACCAAATCCCAACCGACGGTCGGCCATTTTTAATTGAACGTGACGAGGCGGCAAAAAAAGAGCCTCGTTTAGTCCGAAGTCGTTGCAACTTCAGAGTCCTTCGTAAAAACTGCTCCAAATTTCACAGCCATGATAATACATTTAAATTAGACAATTAAGACTCATAGCCCCGCCCCTAACACCTCTAGCCACACCCCTTTCATAGCCACGCCTCCTGTCCCACGAGTACTACCTTTAATGCATTAATAATATATTACTCTGCTTACTTAATACTTGTGGTACTTAATACTTTGGCACTTTAACTGAGTAATGTTTTGAATCCAGGACTTCTACTTGTAACAGAATATTTTACAAGGTGATATTGACCTTTTTACTGGAGTAAAATATATTAAAATATTTCCCGTCGCTCCCGTGACCTGCAGCGGAGTCCCCCGTCTCGTGTAGAGCTGTCCAGCCTGCAGGGAACCAACGTGACCCTGGAGCTGTCGCTGCCCAACGCATCGCCTCGGGATGAGGGTCTGTACGCCTGTCAGGTGGAAAACATCAAGACTCGGGAGAAAACCTGCCTGCTGCGCCGTCTTTCTCTCAAAGGTGAGAACAATGTACAATTCCCTTATTTTAATGTTTGAGAACACTGAGACATTCAGGACCTACAAGTTGATCATCCACAAAGGAAATTCATCATTTCAACCTCCGGTTCTGCCGAGTGAAGCCGACGCTGAAGTGTCTTCAACCTGCATTCTCTCTAGTGTCCACCAGGGGGCGACTCCTCTGGTTGTATAGAAGTCTAGTCTAAAATGACTCTACTTCTCTCTTGATTTGTTGCCTCAGTAAACATTGTAAACATGAGTTTATGGTCTTAGAGTTTGTTTAAATTACTTTCCTTTGATTCCGATTCTAGGTCTTGAGGCTGCGAGGATCCTAAATAATTTAACCGACCAAAAGGTTAACGTGAGCGCAACGATCAGTCTCCTGTGCGACGCCGCCGGGACGCCGAACCCGACGGTGGTGTGGACCAAGAACAACCACACGGTGGAGGAGGGCTCAGGTGAGACGGTCGCGTGGCTTTTTTGTTAATGATGAACGCTCGCTCGCTTCACGCGTCGCCACAGCTTATTTAACTAAACGGCACGGAATCGCTTTCAGGCGTGATCCTGAGTCAGCACAACCACGTTCTGACCATTCAGCGCGTGAAGAAGGACGACAGCGGTCTGTACGCCTGCACCGCCTGCAACAGCCGCGGCTGCGACGCCTCACAGGCCTATTTGACCACTGAAGGTCAGTACCTCCCCGAATCGTACCTGAAGTATTACGGTACAACGATGAAGTATTTCCTGTTTACTGATAACATATATCGGCCCCTTCCCCTTCTACATGGGAGCAAGACCCCCAAAAGTAGTTGTCGTTTTGTGTCTGTTTGTGGTTGTTTTGTGTCTATTTGTGGTTGTTTTTCGTGTCTTTGTGGTCTTTTTGATTCTCTTTATACTTATTTCATGCTCGTTTAATACTTTTTGGGGGTCTTCGTTCTGTCTCGAAATCTATTTTTGGTCTTTGTGCATCTCTTTGTAGTCGTATTGTGTCTCTTTGTAGTCGTTCTGTGTATCTTTGTAGTTGTTTTGTGTCTCTTTTTGTGATCCCTTTGTGTGTGTTTGGAACAGTTTTGAGTCTTTTTGTAGTAGTCCCGTTTCAATGTTGTCTTTTTGGGATCTTTTGTGTCTCTTTGTAGTCATTCTCTGTATCTTTGTAGTCGTAATGTGTCTGTTTGTAGTCATTCTTTGCCTCTTTGTCGTTGTTTTGCGCCTCTATGTAGTAATTCTGTCTTTTTGGGGTCTTTTGTGATCATTATGTGTCTCTTCGTAGTTGTTTTGTGTACTTTGTAGTCATTTTTTGTCAAATTTGTATATGTTTTGCATCTCTTTGAAGACATTTACTAGATTTAGAGTACATTTACCTTCCACCAAGAAATGTTGTTAACGCTCACTTCAAACAGACGGGTCCAGGTGCCCCAGACCCCTCTGAGCCCCTGGACCTGTGCCCAGTAGGCCAGTCCATCCATGGCTGATGAAGAAAATATTGCTCATAGTTCATGTGAGATACTCCGGCCTTTAACCTCTTGTAAACACCCACAATACTCACAAAGACCGTGTATTTATATCTGACCTCAAGGCTTCCCCAATTCATATCGCACATCTGACAATTTTCTGATATCAAAGATTTAGAGTAAGAATAGCTTTGCTTCCGCATGACGGGAAGTTGGCCCAGTTAGCGCACATCCTCCTCTGCGTTTCTAAATCCAAAACAATGAGGAGAGAGAGAGCGGGACAAAGGGAGAGGCCGGCCCAGCTCCACAGCGACACGCAAACAAATGACAAGAACCAGGGCCTACGTGACCCGGGCCCCGCCAGCAGAACGTAGTGGACCCAGTTCAGAGTTCCTCTCAGCCTCTGAGCTGAATGAGGTCGCTTCGTTGCAGCATGTTACGCTCACTATGGCTCCATAAGGGGCTTTTCCAAGTTGTCTTTGGCAGTAATTGTTCTTGCGGACTCCTGAACATTTGTTATGACTAGATAAAATATCAGTTTGCTTACGGTCCAGATTCCAACAGTCTCCTTCCTCCAGCCCAAACACACACACACACACACACACACACACACACACACACACGCCAAAGACAAGACTGTCTGAACTTTATGCAACCCCACCAAGGCACGCTACCGAAATGATAAATCGACATTCCGGCGTGACTGTCCCACGTTTTTGTTTTTCTTCACTGAGGGATTTGTTGCCTGCGTCTCATATTGTTGTGTCACTTCTAGGCGCAGAAGAAAAGACCAATGTGGAGCTGATCGTTCCCATCGGGTCAGTGGTCATCGCCATGTTTTTCTGGTTACTGATCGTCTTCGTCATCCGCGGAAGAAAGAGAGTAAGTGACTTCCTCGTCCTCATCCTCCCTCTGCCACACTGCATGCTGGATCCTTCCTTTGGAAAAGCCAAAGGAAGGATGATTCTGATTAAAAATGTAAAAAAAAAAAAAAAGAAGAAGCTAAAACGCACACACACACAAGCACACACTGTGGGTGTGTGTGACTGATTAGAAGTGACTGGTTTGGCTCTCAGTGGCAGCTCTCCTTTGTTTCCAGGAACAACAGGGTCCATGGTCTGCTCCCATAAATCACGTAGACTAGCGGCGCTGATTGGGATCCTCTTTTTAACGGGAGGGGGGGGGCAATGGAGTCACTGGAAAAAATGCTGTACAGTTTATTTTTTTAATCATTAACTCAGACGTTTTGTTTTTTTCCCCTCGCACGGTTCCAGCCAGCCGGGGGGGATCTGAAGACGGGCTACCTGTCCATGATCCTGGACTCGGAGGACATGCCCATGGACGAGCAGTGCGAGAGGCTCACGTACGATGCCAACAAATGGGAGTTCCCTCGGGACAGGCTGAAGCTAGGTGAGGCTACTGGAGGAGTAAGGAGTCGAGCAAAGCATCTGCATCGCCTTGAAAACGGGACACTAAGCTCCTGCAAGGCCCAGCTGAGAGAGAGTTAGACGAGTTTTAAAAAGATCACGTTGATTTATGCCGAAATAGACACATTTTTCACGTTTTTGTATTTTTTATTTCTGTGTTGGGGTGAAGCTAGCAGCGTGGCTCTAATGTTATGTTCACACCAAAAGGCAAAGTGAATGACAAGATTACACACAAAGTCAATGCATAGACGTGAGTAGAGGGCAAATTAGCCTCATTTGTGGGAGCTGAAATATTTCAACACGAGCGAGAAATTCATCGCTGACGTCCTGACGCTGAATCTGAAATATATAGCTGTTCACCCAGAGCGTTACAATACCTTATGTTCGTAACGACGCTGCCGAATTTATGCCCAGATGACGTTATTTTGAGTGTTGCTGGAACTGCTACAATGTTAGCATAGCTTAGCACTGATCGATCCAAACTCCATTCAGAAAACAAGCATTTTAAAAGTTGTCAGAACTATCAAACTTTGTATATGAATCGGCATTATTTAATCTGTTTATTGCAATTAAAAATGGTTTATTTTGGGGTTCATAGAGCTGTAGCAACCCGGCCGACGTGGCGCTTGCTAGACACGGTGAATACAGCTCGGTGAAATTCAACGAGCGCCTCCAGATCATCATGTTATGAACCACAACACGACATATCTGTATCTGTGCGTACAACGCAGCAATAGCGATTATTTCAGCCGTGGTTGATGAACAGCGTCTACATAGAGTAGATGAACGACCAAACCCTCGTTAGTAACGCTTCACGTTTGGTGTGAGCACAGCATCAGGATGGAGATGTGTCCGTCATCTCCCGAGGCGATGAATGTCTGAACCAACATTCATAGCAATCCTTCCGTCGTTTGTGTCTTCGTGACGAATGTTCTGCATTTTAAAAAAGGTGACCCGCTGGGGCGAGGAGCGTTCGGTCAGGTGGTTGAAGCGGCCGCCTTCGGCATCGAGAAAGCCACCACGTGCACCACCGTTGCAGTCAAGATGCTTAAAGGTGAACACACAGACAATAAATAAAAAATAAAAAACTCCAAACACACAAAGTTTAATTAAATCTGTCTGTGTTACAGAGGGAGCCACGTCGAGTGAGTACCGCGCCTTGATGTCCGAGCTGAAAATCCTCATTCACATTGGACACCATCTCAACGTCGTCAACCTGCTGGGAGCCTGTACGAAGCCTGGAGGTTTGTCCTCTTTTCTTCATGACCAGGCTGCATTCTCTCTAGTGTCCACCAGGGGGCGACTCCTCTGGTTGTATAGAAGTCTAGTCTAAAATGACTCTACTTCTCTCTTGATTTATTCCCTCAGTAAACATTGTAAACATGAGTTTATGGTCTCAATCTCTAGTTTACAGTCTTCTTCAATACAGCATGATGTTCATTTAGTACATTATGCTCCATTTAGAGTCAAACAGACCATAAAGCAGGGGATGCTTTAGGGGCGGGGCTACACGCTGATTGACAGGTCTCTACTAGAGACGTATACGGCGTCTCTACGTCACTCCTCCTCAGTCCAGATATGGTCACTTCCTGTTCATCGGTTGCAAAAAAACAACAACATGGCGACGGTCGTAATCCAAGATGGCGACGGCAAAACCGCCAAACTCGAGGCTTCATAATTTCAGTCCACAAACCAATGAGTGACGTCACGATGACTACGTCTTCTGACATACAGACTATGGGGTTAACTCCTTTCTCTCTATTGTGCCTCACATTTCTCATGAAATCAGCCTCTAGACCTCCTCTATGATCCTGCTATGTAAAGAGTCGTCTCACTTTGCCCCTTAACCTCTTCCCCTCCCTCCGTAGGGCCACTGATGGTGATTGTGGAGTACTGTAAAAACGGAAACCTCTCCAGCTACCTGAAGAGCAAGCGTGGCGAGTACAGCCCCTACAAGGTAAACGCAACCCTCTCCGATTGATTCCGTCTCCAGCAGCTCGTCCAAGTTCTCCATTTTCTCCGCCCATCTGCGTCCCGTAGTGAGAAACTACGCTCGTATGAGATGAGCTGCTCATCGCCTGGAAAGTAGACGAGATCATGCGGCAGCAGCGAGGTGGGCGGTTTAAAGCAGCCGTCAGAGAATACACAGGAAGTCACAGAAACAAGGGCATCCTGTTAGATCCAATATGTAGGCTAGTTGTAGTTTACGGACCTCGTTTGAATCGTTTCTAATTTGTTTTATTGTCGAAACTAAGAGCCGATCAGCTCTTCGGTCAGTTGAGGTCATCGTTGCCCACGTGAGCATGATGTCAGATCAAGTCGAGCTCAAGTCTAACCAGCGTGCATTGTGCGTTGATCGCCGGTGATCAATGCTATATAGAATAAATCGATCTTAACATGCAGTGAGATCCGTACCAAGAAAACCTGCAGCCTGAATAAAACATCATTCTGACTGTTTCTTTCTCTGTGTGTTTTCACTCGTGGTCGACAGAGGAAGCGGGTGGACAGCCAGAAGTGGGCGTCTGCAGACGAGGATGTGGCCGAAGGGGATCTGGGCTTGGGGAAGATCGCCCAGCTGGACATCTGCACGGGAACGGCTGTCTGCTCCAGAGCTGGAGACCGGGCTTCAGGCAGCAACGTGGACACGCAGGAAGGTGGGGACGACGAAGCAGAAAGACTAACTCCCACATTAGTTGTTGTGGAAACCTGTCGTGTTGTTCAGGGCTCACGGTTATGATTTAAAATGCATCATGTGACCGCAGAGAGCTCAGACGAGGACCATCTGACCATGGAGGACCTGATCTGCTACAGCTTCCAGGTGGCTAAAGGCATGGAGTTCCTGTCGTCCCGCAAGGTAAATATTATCTAGACGTCTGTCCGTACGCACGCAGACACAACAATAATCTCTCTTTGCGTGTGAACGTGAATCCCTTCTGTTTCTGTTTGCTCTGCAGTGCATCCACAGAGATCTAGCAGCCAGAAACATCCTGCTTTCAGAGAACAATGTGGTGAAGATCTGCGACTTCGGCCTCGCCAGAGACGTCTACAAAGACCCCGACTATGTCCGCAAGGGAGATGTGAGTCCCCCCCACACTTAACGCACGTGGGATCAATAACTGGTGTTTCCACCGAGAGGTTTTTCTGGTCATTTGTGTCCCGGGACTACGTTTCAAGGAACTAAAAAGGTCTCATTGTTGTCTGCGTTTCCATAATGGTTTAAAGGCCTACGAAGATCAGAGCAAATTAGTCCGCTGAGACGATGGCTGATGGTTGTCACAGGGTAAACACTCTGCAGCCTGCAAATCATTGTGCCCACCAGTTTCATCTTAAAAAACAAACTGAATAAAATGCAGAGGAGCAAAGTGAGCAAAATGAAACTAAGTCAAACAAGAGTTCTTGCTATATTTATTAATGAAGCGGTACACAGGTCAAAGCAGCGGCGCTGTGTGTCACTTAAAAACCATGCCCTGAAAGCTCCTGTACTTTCAGAAAGCACTACCCCTTACCGGGGGCATTTCTGGGGGGTAAAACCTGCATTCTCTCTAATGTCCATCAGGGGGCGACTCCTCTGGTTGTATAGAAGTCTATGAGAAAATGACTCTACTTCTCTCTTGATTTATTCCCTCATCGTGTAACTTTATTTAGACTCTGGTCACTGCGGTCAAAACACACCGAGTTCCTCAAAAAGGCTCCTAGTTTCTGGGAAAGTTCCTGCGGTCATCAGACAATCACAAGATGTGAAGTAAGCTTACGTCCTCTTCCTGCTACAGGCTCGTCTCCCTCTGAAGTGGATGGCTCCGGAGACCATCTTTGATAGGGTGTACACCACACAAAGTGACGTTTGGTCCTTTGGAGTTCTTCTCTGGGAGATCTTTTCTCTGGGTGAGCCTCATAATCACCACAACACTGGACACATAACGGTCACTGTACACCTCTCAGTATCACCTCCATCTTGTCTCCTACAGGGGCTTCTCCCTATCCGGGTGTTTGCATCGACGAGTTGTTCTGCAGGAGGCTTAAGGAGGGCACCAGGATGAGACCCCCGGACTACGCCACCACCGAGATGTGAGCGGAGAAGTCGATGCAGGTCACACGCAGATAAAACGTAACTCGCTCTAACCGTCTTAACCGTGATCCAATTTACTTACAGATACCAGACCATGTTGGACTGCTGGCTGGATCGTCCCACAGACAGGCCGACATTCGCGGAGCTGGTGGAACATCTGGGCAACCTGCTGCAGGCCAGCGCCCAACAGGTCTGTCTACCGTGTCCATAAAGCATTTAGGAAGTTAGCTGAAGTTACTGGAAAACGTTTAATTGATCATTTTTAAATGCGAGTTCACATTTCTACTCATTTGTGTGGATTTCATTTGATCCCAGCGTGTATTTGAGGTGATTAAATTAGAGTACTGTTGGTCATCCAGGATGGGAAGGACTACATCCCTCTGACGGTCGGCAGCGAGGCAGAAGGATCTCCAGTGACCCCCGACGCCAGGAACCCCTACAGCAGGCCTCAGAGTGATGAAGTCCTGGAGGCTCAGCTCCACTACGACAACCCGCCGTCCTTAGGGTCAGCATGATGATCTCACTCAAACACTTTTAAAAGCCGTGGAAAGCGGTGCAGGAATCCGACAAATTCTGGCGCAAATTATCCGCGTTGCCGTTTTCAATTTTCGGCACAAAAAAAACCCTAAATCCCTTATTTTATACAGTGCCTTTATATCTCCCACCTGCAGGTGTGACACAGAGGCGTGGACTCGAGTCACATGACTTTAACTCGGGTCACAAATTTGATGCCTTTAGACTCGACTAGACAAAAAAAATCAAGAAAGATTTGCAACACTTTTTGCAGATTTGCTACAGAGGTAAACAAGAAAACAAAGTGCAGAATGCAAAACATGTGGACAGAGACTTAAATGGCAAAACATTTGCCAAAAAGCACATTTTGACTGTTTTGGCACTTGCAACTCAAAATTAGGACATGGAACTTGTCACTCTTGACTTAGAACTTGACTCATAATTTGAGTGCAAATACTTGAGACTAGCAAAACAATGACTTATTTCCCAGTTCTGGCATGACGTCATTTGGAACAAAGGCATGACGTCATTTGGTCAAACATACATTCCTGCAGGTGGAAATCTGTTGAAAACGTTGTAGCGCGACTATTTTTGAGTCTTACGGCTTTAAATGTTCAAATAGTCGGCTGTGAATGTTGTCCAATCACTTACTTCCTCCGTACAGACTGTCCCAACAGAGCGAGCGGTGCGGTCGTCCCCTCAGTGTGAAGACGTTTGAGGACGTCCCTGTGGCTCGCAGCAGTGTCATGGTGAGTGTCTGCACAACCAACAACCAACACACAACCAACAACCAACACACAACAACACACAACCAACAACCAACAACCAACACACAACAACACACAACCAACAACCAACACACAACAACACACAACCAACAACCAACAACCAACACACAACAACACACAACCAACACACAACACAGATTTGATCTACTTACTCTACTTACTTTCTTCTAAGCTGTTCCTCTACATTTACATGAAGTATTAAAAGTGGATTTAATAAAGTTCAGTTCAATCGATTCGAAGAGTCGAACCTCTACGACACAAAGTCAAGCGAAGATGATAAAAGACGTTTTACTGCATTGTTTTTATACATTATGAATCTATGAATGTAGAAGAAGAATGTCATATTCATACATTTCTTTACTTTTTGTAAAAAAAAAAAAAAAAAATGTATCGGCTGAAAATGGTGAGTGAGAATAAACTGCAAAAACTTAAAATCTTACCAGGTATACGTCATCCCTGCAGTGAAATATCGCTCAAAATGAGTTAAAAAGGCCTAAAAATAAATCTTATTTCAAAAACACTAACCAAGCTAATTGTTTCTCTTATTGCAAACAAAAACACGTTGCATTCCTTTGATTTTATTTATCCGTGGCGTGGACTTACCCTACCGTACAGAATAAACTCTCCGTTTGCACCAGTGTTCATCTCCATTGTTGCCGTTTCTACAGGAGGGTCACAGCGACGGTGGTTTGTGCTTCTCACCTGAGGAGGTGAAGGGTTTGAATCCACAGCTGCCAACCACACCCAACTTCAGGTGATTACCCACATCACAACCATACAGATGTTTCATGCGTTTTAGCTGCAAACCAAGTTTAAATGTATGTCCTGTGTTGTTCCCCCCCCCCCCCCTCCAGCCAGCTGCTGCGCTTTAAGAGTAAAGAGTCTCTGGCCTCGGAGTCGTCCAATCAGACGAGCGGATACCAGTCGGGGTACCACTCCGACGACACGGACGCCCCGATCTACGCCAACGAGGAGGCCATCATGAAGCACAACATGCTGAAGAAGCCTCCGCTGCCCAAGACGCCGGACAAGTTCAACGCGGAGATCCGCTACAGCACGCCGCCTGTCTGACCCCCCCCCCCCACACACACACACACACACACACACACACACCAACTTAGCCCCCGAGTCTTTATACTGTATGAGTCACAGGTGTTACACAATAAGTCAGCTGGGGAACGAAAGAAATGGAAGGTTGTATGATGAGTTTGTCTTCAAACATGCTTTCATGTTTACTCAGCAAGTAAAAAAAAAAAAAAGGTTGAGACGCGAGGACACGCCCACTTCCTGAAGCGCAATCCACCCACTTCCTCTAATGCAGGAAGTGACATCTGGAACTTTTAGATAATTGAATCTGCAAATGTTTTTTTTTTTTTTACGTCCAGTAAGGAGGCAGTTCTCACACATCAATCCCAACAATGTCACATTTGTACAGTTCTTCTATGCATATATATAAAACTTACAGTATTTTATTGAAAATGTATTACTAAACCTGCAATAAATGTAACTAGTTTTATAAAATAAAAAATACTCACTCACTTACTCTTTTATTGTGAAGTCTCCCGTATTCGTCACTAATCAATGAATCCAGACACCTTCCTTTCTCCACGTCTAACGCAAAGAAAACACTACTTTCATGGTCATTGTGTGTGTGTGTGTGTGTGTGTGTGTGTGTGTGTGTGTGTGTGTGCTATAGGAACAATGCCCTTCCAACCTTGGGTATTTTCTCAGCTGTATTCAGCTCACAATGCCCATAATAGTCGGGCCAAGGCCAGTGAGAGCCAGCATGACAACAAACAAAGTGAAGAATACGTTTATAGAAGCAGCTTTGAGAGCTGAGGAGAAGGCCTGACACTGAAAGGAATGCCTCACAAACACGAGGGGAGTGACTGATATATACGAAGGATCAGTTTGTGGGCGAAGTGTTCCTTTAAATGTGCACGACATATTTTGTCTGCAATCAAGGGCAACAAACACAGCTAATTATAGGACAGCAGAGGAAACGAGTGAGGAGATGTTTCCTCACGAAACACCGGGGGGTAAATTTAGAAAGTCCTCCCCAGTACCGGCGGAAGAGGCCAGAAGGACGGCTTGATATCTCTGCAGGTGGATTCTAGACAGGGACGGAGCAGCTTCAATAAAAACCAATGTTTCTAATGCATTGATTTACTGAAGCGTGCAGCTCGAGCTAAAGCATGAAGCGAACATGTGAAGAACGGCGGATGAGACGCAAAATATAGTCACAGAAACGGTCTTTGAGGTTTTAAAAATCACTGAAAATGAAGATCGTCACCATTCAGAAGGTCGTCGGTGTTGTTACCGTTTCAGGATAACTGAGCAGCAGCGCCCTCTGTTGTACTAAAGATGCAATTACATTCAGTAGGTTCAGACAAATGTGATCAGCAGATTATCTGCCATTATGTGAAGCTGCCAAGTAGTGATAAAAAAGACGAATAAGACAAATTCCTCAGAGTTTTTGGAAAACATCTGAAACGAATTGAACGACACATGGCAGGAACATTCATTTCCTCCGGGGCGGACGGACGAAGCTGCAGGCGGAGCGGCCAGGAAATACCTTGGCGTTCGCAAACATACACACCCGACCGACCGGGCTGCCAGCTCACCAAACGGCGCCCGAACAGCTGCTGTAGTGAAGTTACTGACGTCTAAAGGGCAAGAGTCAACAATCCGAAAATGTCCAAATTGGCAAACTCTGTTCCTGAACGGGTAGTTATTGACTCCTGGTCCCAGTCCAGGGAGGGACGAGGTGAGAATGTGGATTAGATATAGATCAAATGAAACACGACTGAAGTATATCATCACATATACAGACTGAAGTAGTTTGCTGAAGTGAAGTAAGAGTAGTGGAACAGTTGTGTGTTTTTCGTTGCAAAAGCTAAAACACAACTTCTGAAACTAGAGTTCTCTTTGTCGAAAAAACTCCACGTACAAAAGACAAAATCCGACACACAAAATACACAAAATACACAATGCATCTCAAGTATAAAACACGTATCTGGAGTTTGTGGCATTTTCATTCGTAGCATGTTGACACTATAAACCACGAACGCAAAGACAATGTGACACCATCAGAACGACTTTAGCTCAACATGTTTACTGTATTGTACCGTAAACAAAACGCACCTCTCTCTCTCTCTCTCTCTCTCTCTCTCTCTCTCTCTCTCTCTCTCTCTCTCTCTCTCTCTCTCTCTCTCCATTGATGAACCCAACAAAGAGAAAACTTCAACCCTATTCATAGCTTTTTCACACCCTGGTTCTCTAAGCAACCTACATGGTAACGGGTGTTTTCACAGGTGCATTCTGGGTGCAGGTGATTGATAATTGAGGGTTGGCATTTAACTGTCAGCGTTTAGCAAACAACACGCGCAAGCTTTTAGTTTTGATCGACGTGTCAAATGCAAATAACTTAATAAGAAAAGTTGTGTTCAAGGAGACCGTGTCAATAGATTGATGAGTTAGCAGTTTTTGTGCAAAAGAAACGGCAACATCCTGTAAAACGTCTTTTTTGGAGCAGGAGGCCGGTGTCAGTGAGTTCATCTGATATAGCTGTGGTGGGGGTGGTGGTGGTGGTGGTGGTGGTTGGGGGGGGGGGGTACCATCAAGTACATAAAAAAAAAAGAAGAACACTAAGTTCTCACAAAGTAGAGCTCCACCCAAAATATCAACACAGAGAGAAGTGTCGTTGTTTTTGAAGCTATAACTTCCACCACTAGGGGGTAGTAACGCTTTAACATCGGCTCCCCGAAGAACCCTGCTGCTGCTGAAGTTGGAGATCAAACAGAAGGCAGAGCAGACGGGTCCGATCCGTTTTGCCCCTCGATGGAGAACCTTTTCAATTCTACCCCCCCCCCCCCCAACAAAAAGATCCCGACGGTGACATTTGTCATGCGAGCGGAAAAAAAGGAGACGAGGCAGCCAGAGCCGCGTCGGATCATGTGTACCTGATGCTCATTACACTAATCTGTGTTATCACATCAGAAGAGATAAGCTGAGGAACACACACAACCACACACACACAACCACACACACACACACACACACCAGCATGGAGTTGATAGATTGGGTTGTTAAACTGTCTGATTTAAATCAGTTTGTCACTCAAGAGATAATAAATTGTGGAACCTCTAACCGGGTTCTTTCATTAGAACTGTCAGTTAAAAAAGAACTGCAACCAATCAACACACACACACACACACACACACACACACACACACACACACACACACACACACACACACACACACACACACACACATTGATCTGATAGATATGCTTGTTTCACCGACAGGCTTATCGCATATTCTTGTCAAACCCCCCCCCCCCCACCCCGAGCTGTTAAAGGCTGCGTACACAAGCCTGTCACTCACTTGCTGGTAAGTCAAGATTGACTTCTGTGATAAACAACAACAATTTTGGCAGGAAATTAACTCCCGTGGCATTTCGGTGTTCAGAGGCAAATGAAGGAGAAGTGATTCAGAGTGAATGTGGAGCCATGTTTTTCTCTTTTACAGCAAAACTAAAACGAAAGCAGTCAAATAGAAACAGAGACGCTATTAAAACACGATCATTTGAAAGCACCGACTGAACCGTAAATGAGCAATGATAGTATGATAATATGATATTATGATAATATGATAATATGATAGTATGATAGTATATGTCGTGCAGGGCAGGGTGAATTGGATGAGTTATTGCAGTCGCCCCCCCCAGGCCTGGGGCCCGTGTCTGGAAGGAGAGCCGAGATGTGGCAGAGCAGCGTGACGTTAGAGCCTCCGGGCTCTGACTGTGAGTCCTGTTCACATCACGCTGTCAGTCTGACCTGTGACAGCGCTGCAGGTGCTGCTGGTAGCAGGGACTATATAACTCTAACACACACACACACACACTAACTAACACACACACTGACACACACACACACACACACACACACACACACACACACAAACTAACACACATTCATAAAAACTAACACACACACACACACACACACACACACACACAAACTAACACACATTTATACAAACTAACACTAACACACACTAACACACACACACATTTACAAACAAACACACTAACTAACACACACACACACACACACACACACACGCTCACCAGCAGTGAAGTTGTGTTCATACATGCTCTGGTGCTGGGAGAGTTTTATTTAGAAGGTTATCTGCGGTTCCTACTGTGACGGTGTGCCGTTGTGTTTTTGCATTCCTTTGTTTTATGTTGCAATCTAAAGCTGCAACAACAATTTCTCTGAGGGGATGAATACAAGTTGAAAGCTGACGTAAGTGCTCTGGTTTGATGTGTGCAATAAATCATTTGACAAATTGGAGAGAAATTATGAAACTGGTTTTCATTTAACCTCATTTAGCCTCAAGATAATGGCCTGAAAATGGCCCCACAACAGTTCATTAATTCAGTGTATTATGTCAATATTCCACATGATTAAACTTAAAATTTTAAAAATATGCAATCATGACCTGTATACTATATATCCAGTGGTACATGCCGGGTAAGTAGTATATTAGTGGTAACAACCATCACAGTGTAAATAAAGTTTTAACATTACCCATCAGAGTGTAAATAAAGTTTTATCGTTAACCCTCACAGTGTAAATAAAGTTTTAACGTTAACCATCACAGTGTAAATAAAGTTTTAACGTTAACCATCAGTGTAAATAAAGTTTTAACGTTAACCATCACAGTGTAACTAAAGTTTTAACGTTAACCATCAGAGTGTAAATAAAGTTTTAACGTTAACATCACAGTGTAAATTAAGTTTTAACGTTAACCATCAGTGTAAATAAAGTTTTAACGTTAACCATCACTGTAAATAAAGTTTTAACTTTAACATCACAGTGTAAATAAAGTTTTAACGTTAACCATCAGTGTAAATAAAGTTTTAACGTTAACCATCACAGTGTAAATAAAGTTTTAACGTTAACCGTCACTGTAAATAAAGTTTTAACGTTAACCGTCAGTGTAAATAAAGTTTTAACGTTAACCATCAGTGTTAATAAAGTTTTAACGTTAACCATCACAGTGTAAATAAAGTTTAACGTTAACCATCAGTGTAAATAAAGTTTTAACGTTAACCACCACAGTGTAAATAAAGTTTTAACGTTAACCATCAAAGTGTAAATAAAGTTTTAATGTTAACCATCAGTGTAAATAAAGTTTTAACGTTAACCACCACAGTGTAAATAAAGTTTTAACATTAACCATCACAGTGTAAATAAAGTTTTAATGTTAACCATCAAAGTGTAAATAAAGTTTTAATGTTAACCATCAGTGTAAATAAAGTTTTAACGTTAACCACCACAGTGTAAATAAAGTTTTAACATTAACCATCACAGTGTAAATAAAGTTTTAATGTTAACCATCACAGTGTAAATAAAGTTTTAATGTTAACCATCAGTGTAAATAAAATTTTAACGTTAACCATCAGTGTAAATAAAGTTTTAATGTTAACCATCAGTGTAAATAAAATTTTAACGTTAACCATCAGTGTAAATAAAGTTTTAACGTGAACCATCAGTGTAAATAAAGTTTTAACGTTAACCATCACAGTGTAAATAAAGTTTTAACGTTAACCATCAGAGTGTAAATAAAGTTTTAACGTTAACCATTAGTGTAAATAAAGTTTTAACGTTAACCATCAATGTAAATAAAGTTTTAACGTTAACCATCAGTGTAAATAAAGTTTTAATGTTAACCATTAGTGTAAATAAAGTTTTAACGTTAACCGTCAGTGTAAATAAAGTTTTAACGTTAACCGTCAGTGTAAATAAAGTTTTAACGTTGACATCACAAAGTCTGGATTCTTGCTCTAATCAAAGGGTTCTGTATCTGCCAATATTAATTATTAATGATCAGCAATTAGTGTCAGAGATCTAAAAGTTCTATTTGCTCCCTTTTTTCTTTTATGCCGATCCGATCTGTGACTCTGATCAGCGATACGATATCTGAACTGTGAGTCTTGTGATCACGTCGCTCCACCACATCCACCCATCCATCAGTGTCCTGCACGTCTGGTGGGTGACAGACTCTGTCAACATCTGCAGGCCGTCGCAGCGTGAGCGGAGCAGCAGAGCTCGTCGTCACTCCAACGCTGAGCAACGGGCTCATTCCAACACTCTAGAAAAATACCAACGACTTAAGCTTTAAGTGCAGGTGTGTACAACACGCACACACACACACACACACACACACACACACACACACACACACACACACACACACACACACACACACACCATGTCCAAACATCTTGTCAAGACCGGGTTGAATCAAAGTCATAATACCATCAATGTGTTACATAAACAGAAGCTGGTACCACTTTGCTGGGTCCTTTTATTGAGCCCAACCCCCTGCAGTTCAGCTTCATTTGGTTATTGTGAAACACACAGTAGATGGTGGAACATATGAAGATGCTCTACATTGTTGTTTGAAAAGAGGAAATGATGCCAGGGTTACTGGAACGGATCGACACGGTAAACAGAAACCCTAAGTTTATTTAATAAACTCAGATTTCCCATGGTGCTTTTCACGTGTTTGCTAAACTCAGCGTGGCGCAAGACGAATGAAATGGCGCCGCTCCAACCGAACATTGTTAGTGTAGCGTGGTGCAATCTGCAGCTGGTATCACGGGGGGGACGGACGGACGATTCCTACGCAACCGCACCGTACGCTCACAACAATTGATTTGCACAATCGTCCATTATGCACCGAGCGGAGCAGGATGTGCCGCCTCACTGTTATTGTGTCTCGTAGGTCCAAACGAGGGGCTGGAATCTGCAGGCCCCCGATAAGAAGAACCGGCCGGCCCGTCCATTCACAAATTTCTCATGAGGTCACTTAGCTGTTGGATATTAAAAGCCAGCGGGGGGGCTGAGGTAGTGCCGGTGGGGGGGTGGGGGGGTAGGGAGGGGGGGGGGGGGGGGGGGGGGGGGGGGGGCATAGAAAGTAATAACCTCCAGGATGTTTTTCCTCCCAGAGTCACGATAACACCGCTGGTTCCTGTCCAACTACAGTCACTGCTTATCAAGGAAAAGAGAGGTATCTGTGCCACCGGTACTATTGTGTGTGTGTGTGTGTGTGTGTGTGTGTGTGTGTGTGTGTGTGTGTGTGTGTGTGTGTGTGTGTGTGTGCGCACGTGTCTTTGGTGAATAATTCATTCATTCAAGTGTTGTTGTGCCGGTCAAGCACAGCTGTACAGGAAGGAGACCCTCTCCGGTTATCAGCGGTCTCAGCCGACACTCGCGTCACTCCCCCAGCTACACCGCACATGTGTGATTTCTCCGTCCTCACATGGCGCGCACACACACACACACACACACACACACACACACACACACACACACACAACTAGCAGTGACGGCCAATTAGAACACTTCAAGGTGTTGTTGTTGTTGTTGTTTGTTTGTTTCCTCTAAACAAGCGGAAACTGAAATCGAGCGATAAAGCCGAACGAACCACATCAGGGACGTAAAGTTGTTGCGTGCCAATCCCGTTATGCGTTTGCTCATTAAAACTCTCTAACGGTTAAAAGGTTTACATCTCTGGGCAAACACTTGAAGTTTGGGAGCATTTAAATTTAATGGCAACCATTTGTGGATTGCGACATGCCTTTAGTGTTGCAATCGGGGGATCTGTCATTAAAGGGCCGAAATTGGTGAAATTTGAAGAAGTGAGCCACGCGAGGCGGTGATTTTAACAGCTTGGGGGGCTTCGTTAGGCGCGACGCAGAGCAGGAAATAAAACACCCAGCGACAATAACTTATCGATAAATACTAATTCTGCCGCCAACCATCGTCGTCTTCAGCAACATTTAGCAGAACGGTTGGCAAGCAACACAGGTGTGTGTCGCTTTTTTTACAGCATTCAAGCTTCAAAAACCATAAAAGTGATGTTTATTTGTGAAGTTTATCTTGCGCAACAAAGTATCTATAAAGAGTTTATTTTCTGTAATAAACCAGAATCCAATGGAAATGTTGCCTTTGGGTTTTTTGTCAATGGGAACCAGCGCAACGCCAACTTCCTGTTGGCCTTCAACAGAATGCATCCCTGCAGAACTCTATTGACAACAGAACTAGAGAAAAGTGAGCATGACAGGCTACAGATAGAAATATGAAAGCCAGCTTAAGTTAGACCGCATTGAACGGAGATAAAAGGCAACAGCAGGTGTTACAATTACCTTTCATGACGTGAAAACACACGTCAGACGTCACAACTCCCAGACCGGACAACGCCGCAGTAGCGACCTGTCAATCAGCGTGTAGCCCCGCCCCTAAAGCATCCCCTGCTTTATGGTCTGTTTGACTCTAAATGGAGCATAATGTACTAAATGAACATCATGCTGTATTGAAGAAGACTGTAAACTAGAGATTGAGACCATAAACTCATGTTTACAATGTTTACTGAGGGAATAAATCAAGAGAGAAGTAGAGTCATTTTAGACTAGACTTCTATACAACCAGAGGAGTCGCCCCCTGGTGGACACTAGAGAGAATGCAGCTTTAACACACAAAGCTTTAGCTTTACTTTTCAGACCCGGAGGTTGCCGCCTGCTTCCAATCACGTATTGTTATAATTTGTTTGGCGCAGTAAAACGTTTGAGTTTGTAGAGTATTTTAAAAGGGCTTTTATTATATTATTAATCATAACTAAGGACCATAACTAACTTGTTTAAAAATGGGTAATTGGTAATAAACGATCAAAAGACGAATGGGCTACAGGCCCATAAGTGAGCTGACAGACATGTCACGTCAAGTTCATCTTGCAGAAGCAAAAGTCATTTATGAGTCAATTCAAAAAGATATTTTGATCAGTTCTACTGGAGGAAGTGAATGAAGAGGAAGTCAAAGTGTTTGAGGAAGAGGAATCTTGATAATCGGTGTGATATTTACCACCTCATAGAATTCACTTCTACGTGGAGTCAAGTTGAAATGGGGTTAACTACAGCTATACTGGAGTAATAGCCACCCAGCTGTTCAGCTTTCATTCTTTCCAGTTGTTAAAAAAAGGAGAAAAACAACGTCAAATTAGCCGGCAAACCAGGATCACAGTGAAGTATTTAAATAAAGCCATAGTGAGAGGGTGAGAGCTGCTTTAGAGGTAGGGGGCCCTATTTCTGGAGACTTTATTAAGGATCCTGGGTCCTCTCTCACAGCAGACGTTTTGATTTGTTGTAGTAAAAGTCACGACGTGAACAACGTCTGCGCTCTATGCGAGTCTCCTGAGGCGGTTGTGGTTCAGGGAGAATGAGATCTTGTGCATGCTTTCTGCTGCTTTGTAGGCCCACTTATAATATAGCGTGACTCCGGCCATTTGTGGCTTTTCTTTTTAACTCTGTCTGCCTGGTGTGGTCCAGGTGTGGTCCAGATGTGGTCCAGGTGTGGTCCAGATGTGGTCCAGGTGTGGTCCAGATGTGGTCCAGATGTGGCCCATCAGCACTATCGTTTTATTCACTTGTTTAGGGTTTCCAGTTTGTATGTGGAGGAATCATCTGGGTCATTCTACGGACGTTAATGGTGTCAAGGAAACGTTTGGATCTTTTATACTCCATGTAGCAAACAGACAATTCAAAAGTTCTCCTGGTAATGAAAATGCTGCGTTCTGCGCACACACACACACACACACACACACACACACACACACACACACACACACACAGCAAGAGTATATTTTTGAGCAGGTACACATTAGCTACGCTGCACGCTAAGAGAGGAAATGTGGGTAGACTGCCGTTGTTATGCAATAACCAGACGGCCACCTCTGGTTCTGCAGAGTGAAGCCGAAGTGTCTTAAAAGTTGCATTCTCTCTAATGTCCACCAGGGGGCGACTCCTCTGGTTGTATAGAAGTCTAGTCTAAAATGACTCTACTTCTCTCTTGATTTATTCCCTCAGTAAACATTGTAAACATGAGTTTATGGTCTCAATCTCTAGTTTACAGTCTTCTTCAATACAGCATGATGTTCATTTAGTACATTATGCTCCATTTAGAGTCACACAGACCATAAAGCAGGAGATGCTTTTTTTGTTTTTTACCGTACGTCTGTGCACATCCAACATGTCCTAACTACTAGGACACGGATGAGCAGATAAAACTGAGAACTTTGAGGAGAGGGAAAGAAGATCCAAACGTTTCCTCCTCACAATGTCCGTACGTCCGTCCTGAAGTGTAACGGAGGCTTAAGACAGAACCACCTACATGAGGCTGTCGGTGACATTTTAGGAAATACATGCGTGGGTTAGATCGTTCGAATTCCAACGTAAACGAGCAAAGACGACTTGTTTCCTGACCGGCGGAGGGAGAGTGAATCTGGTGAATTGCTATCTGTGATCTGTGACGTCAGACTAAGACTAACAGAGAGGGAATGTGTGCGTCTGGATGTTTATTTAGCTGTAAACAGGTTGAAAGGGAAGGAAGACTGATATCCTCACTCTCAAAATAACGGACGCAGAAACAGGATGTTTGTTGCGTACTATTCAAGGTGAGGAGATTACAGACTTGTGTGCAGAACGGCGCAAGAATCCTCTCAAGACGTTCATCCTCAACTTCATCGAAATCAAATGTAGGGACCCATTCAAAGACAGGTTGATTCGTCATCAAAGACAGAGAATGAATGTTCTTCTAGCAAGTAGATTTACATTGAAAACATCATTAAATCACTGATTGAATGCAAAGATAGTCATTTTTAGTAAAGTACATGTATTTAATGAAAATGACCCTTAAATTTTGAATTTTAAAATAAAACTTTGATATTTTGTGTTTTTCAAAATCTAATGTCACTAAATTAAGACAAAGTGAAGTAAACAGTGGAACTTATGAGTCTTTAAGCAGCTTGACCTCCAAACATCCTGCTGAATTTCAGACAGCTTGAACCTCAAATCCCTAAAATAACAATTCGTTGTCCTCGGGGCGTTCTAATAACAAAAAAAACAAGCATTCACAGATGTTCAGCCTTTGAGATGTACGGCCTCCTAAACCCATGTGCAGGTGACACAATCTCCATGAAAAAGAAAAGTATTATCATGACCCAGCAGATGCAAATTAAAACAATAAAAGCTGCAGTCATTTCCTCAGTCTGAGCTGGGACCGTCATTTCATAACCGCAGGCATCGGCTGACACTAAATCCCATTTTAATGATCGGAATGCCAATCCTTAAAGAACCCACTGGAGGTTCAACGTCCTGAGGTGAACATGTGTATTGGATATAGAATACTTGAGGATAATTTTTTGAATAATAATGTAAATCTTGAACTCATTGGTGTTACACACTAAATGCCTTATTTTCTTTACTTCTTTTTCTGCCAACATGTAAAGAAAGGAATCTCTGTAAGGGTGTTAAGAACCAGCAGCTTTGTTAAACTGCACTGTCACTAAGTCTTATTCCTGTTTAGCTTGGCTCCTAAATGAATGTAGTAATGTATTTAGTTTCTTTTGTTTTTTGTCTTGGCATTGGATTGCCTTGCTGCTGAAAATGTGCTAAATTAATAAACTTGCTTGCAGAATCATCGTTGCTTCTCTCTCTTCTGACTGTGAAGCAATCCGATCTACTTCAAACTCGTTTGGGGGTAAAGAGAGGCGAAGCCCCGCCCCTTCCGGTGGACAACCGTGGGACCTTATTTTGGGAAAATAGTCAACAGTCAAGAAAGTCACAGTTTGTCGTAAAACCGTTGAAGCTTAAGACTGTGGAAATACGTTAGCTTGAAAGACGACACACGTAGATGTTAGCTAGCTGTTAGCTAGCTAACAGCTACGTTAGCTAGCTAACATCTACGTTAGCTAGCTAACGTAGCTGTTAGCTAGCTAACAGCTATGTTAGCTAGCTAGCTAACATCTACGTTAACAGCTACGTTAGCTAGCTAGCTAGTAGGTGTTGGACATTGTGTAACACGAAAGACGTAGTTCACTAAATAATACTACCGCAAACTGCAACTTTCTTGACTTGCAAAATTAACTTTTAAATAGATAAACATCATAAGTGTAATTAAAGGCACAATTCAGAGGGGATCAAACAATTATTCGTCTGTCGTCGTTGACTGCTATACATATTTATTCCGACACCAAAACTAGCCTCTCTATTCAATTTGGACACTAATTCAAATTTGAATAAACAACCAAAAGCCTTCTGTGCAGCAGCGGGGGGCGGAGCCTCAAGGACTGAGTCGAGCGTGTCGTTTGCTCAATGACTGAAGCTTTTTCTTCTGGGTGATGGATAAACTAATGTTACAGCTGAACTCTTCTTCACTTCCCTCGAGTCAACACGATTGATGAGCGGTTTTTTTTTCTGAAAATTTTGCACGCAGCAACACCGCGTATGAAGCAGAACATGAACTGCACGAGTGCGTCTCATAAAAGACAAATTCCCCTACACACCAGCCTCAAAGGCTTAGTTGTTCCTACCAGACGTGTTGATTCCTATCCCGACACGTTGTGAGCGCTAGCCTCACTGTTTGCTTTTAGTTAGTGGTGAAGCACAGAAAGGTTAACTGAAGAACTTAAAACAAAACAAACAAAAAGAAGTATCAGTGTCTGTCAACATGCACTCATCTAACAGCAGGACAAGACAAACACGTCTGACGGCCTCAGGCCTCGTTTCAAACCTCTGCAGATACCGTCAACCCCTCCAAACCGAAGCAAACACAACCCCCCCCGAGCACATGTGTCTGGTATGGGACGTCCCACTCCAGACAGGTAATTGCGGCTGTAAAAAAACTATGATGGTGGACGGTCTCAATATGCTGTTTACTCCGTTTGCGTGATACAAACCAGCTGTTGTAGGGAGGGAAATACACAAGAGTGTGTCAACAATGTGTGGCACATTACAGAGAAACAGTATTTTGAAAGGCAGAACAAACAATGTACGAATGATAATAATAATAATACACTTTATTTATGAATCGCTTTTCAAAAATAAGAAGTCCTTTACGTGGTTTAACCTGGATTTAAACATTTTAATCAAAATACACAAATAACACACGTTGATAAAATGCTTTAGGTTATAAAATAAGAAAGGTACCTCACAGGCGGAGGGTTCGGTTGTAATGAGGTGACACTTTGCCAGCGGCACGGCTGGAGGGAACGGAAAGCTGGTCCACTAATTTGGTCCAGACTGAAATGTCTAAAAAAAGAAGTACCGGAGGAGAATTTGTTCTGACATCCACGGCCTCCTGACATGTATTCTAGCACTAACAGGTTGAGTAGATACAGATATCCATGGCACCTTTCCTCTGGAGCCACCATGAGGTTCACATTTGTGGTTTTGATTGAAATGTCTCAACAACTATCGGACGGATTGCCATGGAATTTGTTACAGACTTGTCATCTTCCCCCCAGGATGAACCGTAATTAAATTTGGTGATCCCTGGACTTCTGACCGAGCACCATCATCGGGTCAAAATGCGTCCAAATACTTTACCGACTCGAGGCCCTCGGAGCTGGTCTGGTCTGGGAACCACTACGGGTGCCGGTGCAGCTGAAAGAGCGCATGCTGCAGGATTTCCTCTCGGTGAAGCAAGAGCTTGAAGAATGGGGAAATTCCACGTTCAGAGAGTCTGGTGAGTCCAGTCTCCTGTGTGGCGGCAGAGCGCCGGTTCAGCCGTTAGACCAAGACTAAAACGGCCAGGAGAAGCCGACTGAGAGGCCACATGGTCAGAGTTGTTTCTCTTTTCTCTACATGCCTTTAGAAATGCAGAATCTATAATAAAAAACACAAACACATACAGTCTCAGCCCTCAGTCCAAAACTCAAAATGTGTTGAATAAAGTTAATGTTAAACTTGATTTAATTCAACACAACATCCTGCTACAATCCTATTTTGTCGGCGTTCACCCAGCCGGTTGACCTCCACTTGCCCTTCACATTCCATAAAGCACCAATCAGGACGGACTACCGATGCTTCATCTGTGAAACCTCAATAAGAACTTTGATATTGTTAATAGAAAGACATTAAAGGAGGGGTCCGACTCCGGCCCTGGCGCTGAAAACTATTATGCACGTCAAAGAAAACGCTAGAAAGACGCAAGATAGGAGCCACCGCCCGGCCGGCCCGCCGTACCAGAAGGAAACAGTGGTTGTTGCAGGCAACGACCGTGTCCAAGTTGCGCCAACTTCCACATTGCGTGTCCTTATGTCCCCAGCAATCCAGCCTCAAAGCGTGAAGTAGATCATATGAGCGGTTCTGAGCGGTTTGCCAAAGACATGCAGACTGACAGTTCTTGCTTCATAGTTAGAGAAAATCAAATTTCACTAGAAACAACAGTGACTTCATGAAATCATCATGTCGTGTGTTTATCGCGGAGCTGCTCATGCGTATCATTTGACTGAAGGACATAACACCCGGGTTTCCTCTCTCATTCGCACCATATGTGAAGGGGCTGTGGGACTATGAGCAACAGCCTGCTTGAACGCAATCCGATGCACTCATCACCTGAGCCACCGCAACATATGGCAACCTATACTGTATGTACAAATACACACGTTTATGGATCATTCAACAGAAAGTCTCTAAATACCTCCCAGACCCCAGCATGAAGGGAGACGTCGAACACTTTCATGCAACAAGTCCAAACAAGAGTGTCATTAATAGCTTGAAAAGAATCAAGTTTCAGAGTTATTTGCAGTTCATTGCATTTCTAAACTGCACAGTCACATGTAGATAACGGATATCCACGGTTATGTAACTGTGGGATTGTTTATCATAACTGTGGGATTGAACTGAGACAGTGTGAGGTAGTGTGGAAGAAGTGACAGTTACAGATAAACATGACGTTCATATTCCCTCTTGTAATATTTAAAAAGGTAATCCAATTTTCCGAAGTGTATAAAGCGTATCGCTGGTGATAAAGCACAGACTAATGCGATAACCTGGTTTTATTAATTGCGGCGCGATAAGACACCCGAGTCAAGATAAGACACAACAAGTGCAGCGAACAATGGTCGGAACAGAACAAACGGCACGTTTGGCAGAGTTGACTCTGGCTAAACGTCGCGATCTATGCGCCAGTTCCGAAGGCAACTGGGGATTTTGAATGAACTCAATACCTTGCTTTTGTGAGCCTCTGCAGCCTCACCGGTTAAATATTTGATGAGCCGACAGGTGATGTGTATCCTGTTACCTGACAGAATGTTCCGGGACACAGAACGGCTCGCTTTCCCCCAAGAGAGGAACCGGACCTGATGGACGGGAGAACAGTTATGAGGCGATACGGGAGGTGAAGAAATACTAGATTTATTAGGTGTCGGCAACAATGAGCTGAAGAGGAGTCAGGAGAAATAATGTCGCTGAATCTGCATAAAAGAAACTAAATGAACATGAGCAGACAGCAGGTCTCACTCTGTGACACACCGTGGACGTGAGAACTGTCAGAAATGAGCGTCACGATATATTTAGGCTTGAATTAAAGTTATAATTTAACACATTTCACCAATGATTGGCTCACACCCTCACACATATATATATATATCGGCCTATTACTAAAAGGTGGGGCCCTGATGTGCGCCAACTCAAACAACGAGGCATCAGGCCCGCGGTGACGGGTCACGTTAATGATTACCTCCGCTGCACAAGGTTGTCGACGCCTCTGTTCACACACACACACACACCGACGAAGAGCTCGCACACATTCTTCCAGACACACTGCATTCCTAATAAGACTGATTTATAGGCCCATAACTTCTTCATCTGTTATTAGGTTTTTATAGATGTATCTTTTGGACACGGAGTCGTCTGCCTAAGGATTTAGAACAAAAAAAAAAAAAGGAAATCCCACACAGAAGCGTTTTGAGTGACTTTTTATTTAAACTCTTTAAACTCTCTTATTTATGTGTTTCTTTGTCTCTAATGACATATCTCTTTAGGCTATAGGAATATCCTAATGTGTTGCACGAATAATAAGATCAAGACGCATCAATACAGGTGAAATATCACATGAGTTCTGCACCAATGGCTGCATCTACACGCATTCTGCACATGACGACCATAACACCACTAAAACATGATAACAATCATCTAAATTAATTACTAGCAGAGGCCAATTTTCAATAAGATTTAGGGGAATCAAATTATGGAATGACTTTTCCCACCCAACACAAAAAATGTTCCTCTATACAATGATTCAAAAGGTGTTTTGTAATTGTTTTTTTTATGTGTTATTGTTCATGTACTTCTTGTTTTAGCTGTTATATTATATGTATAGTTGTTTCACTCATAGGGACTAATGCAGATAAACCAATGTCCCATGTCCCAATATTTCATATCTTGTAAAAACATAATATTTTACGTAGTCATATCTTATGCATATTCATTTTATGTTCTCTGTAATATTGTACCATTTTAATATTATATAGGTGGAGGCTTCAAATAAGCCCAGTTGGCTTTTTGTCTCTTCCTGCACTGTGATATGTATTTATGTTTGTTTATTCTTATTTTATTTTTTAAATTGTGCAAAATAAATGAACTAAACAAAACTAAATGTCAAAACGCTACCTATGAATTTGATATTGTTCACAATTTGCATTACAAAGCTGCTTCTTTAACAGAACAATGATGGTGCGTCATTTCTCAAAGTAGCTACCTGGTTTATATGTTTACTAAAATCCCCATGACAGTTACCATAGATACATGGCTTTACCAATATCTCCATTAACCCTAAACTCGCACTGTTTAATCATCGACACACAGGAAATAACTATATAGTAGCTTAAGGCAAACCAAAACTATAAAACAGTACCTTAAAAGAACACCATCCGGCTAACCTTCGTTAGCATCGCAAGCTAATTTAAAAGCTGAATTAAACCGTTTGCACTTTATAACATTTTACTGAATATGTACCAAGTTTGATTTAACAGTTTACCCAGCAGACAACGTTAGTTAGCGTACAGAACAGTTCTGGCGATGTCTTCATCTTCTTCACCGTTAACCCAGAACCAGAACGAAGCACGTATGAACGCGTCGAGCGCCATCTACCAAAATAAGGAATAAATAGTAGGATGTGGGTACATTCATTATCTGTTTTTTTACCTAAGATTTGTACACATTTTAAAGTCCCCAACAACTGGATCTACTGAAACATCTCGGTGGCCGAAGGAGGAAGTCACAAGACGCCTTTACGGACTTTAAGAACTGTTGCCAGTATCTAAAAGTCTGGTTGTTGCATGTTCGGTTGTCAGAAAAGATATTTAATTGAATTGAATTAAACAAACCACATGTTATTTAGTGAGCTTTAGAGAAGCTGCGTGAAATATTGCGTGACCTTTCTAATAGTGCCAAAGCTAGCTAATTTCCAGTCTTTGTGCTAAGCTAAGCTAACTGGCTGCTGGCTGTGGAGTCACTGGACAGACATGAGGGTCTAATCTGTCTTCTCATCTAAAGCTCTACCAGACAGCAAATAAGCAGTTTTTCCCAAAAACGTAAAACCTTTAGATATTGAGCTAGATTCTAAGCTCATTTTAGCTTAGCATAAAAATTTAAAATAGGGCGGAAAAGTTGGACTCACGGTGACAACATGGCTCCAGGAAAGTCACATGACCCCCCCACCCTATAAAAACACAAATTTGTCACGGTCAAGATCTGTTTATAGATTGCTCTAAAGACAAATCAATTCTTTACAACAATCATAATTAAGCAAAAACATTATGACATATTGAATTACATTCATAAAAACATCATGTCAAGAATCATTGCAGGGGTAGGCAAGCAAGTCAAATTGGGTGTTAAAGGAGTAAACAGACTCTCGGAGAATCTCGGTGAAGCTCCTGAGAATGCCTTTCTCCTCAAAGGTTTTCCGACGGGTTTGTGGGATAACACAACCGATGATCCGTAGATTTGAGGGGCCTAGCTGAACTGTACCGGGGGGGGGGGGGGGGGGTGGAGGTTTCTGAAATGTAGCTCGGGGCGAGACCATGCGGGGCTTTAAACACAAACAGAAGAATGTTGTAAGGAATTTGATACCGAACAGGGGGGACCGGGGGGGGGGGGAATGTGATCCCTTCTTTTCACATAGGAGTCTGGCTGCGGCATTCTGTACCAGTTGTAAGCCGTGGAAAAGAGGCCTGGGTGATAACAACATATAGAGAGTGGCAATAATCGAGGATGGATGAGTGTTTTCTAAATCTTTGGATATGATTCTGAGCTGGAAGAAGTCACAAGAGTATTGTTGAATATTATTCTAAGGATTCTTTCGTATATGGGGTTTGATGTGATTGGATAAGTGGTTGAGGGACTGGGCAGCGGTGCTGGAGGAGTTTTGTGGGGCGGAACTATATGATCTCCGTTTTGTTTTTCTTTCATTGTAATAAATGGGATGTTGTGGTTCTGGATAATTTTGCCTAACGGAGGCTTATAGATGGAAAATAGAAGGGGACCCAAGGTTGAGCCTTGAGGGACGCCCCAATGAGAGGTACACGGGGGTGGAGGATTTCCCTCAGAAATGTGGAGTTTTGGTCTGAAGTTATATGGTGTTAATGGATCAAGATCCTTTATTATTTATTTTTTTAACCACAATACTTTCGAGCCATAGACTGCATATCAGAAGTTGACTTAATCACCGTGACATCATCCATCGGTTTGTGTGGACTGATGCTTTGAAGTGTCGAGTTCGGCTTTTTGGCCGTCGCCATTTTGGGGTTTTTTTGCAACCAGAAGTGACACAAAGAGGGTGGAGCTACTGAACAATTGAATGCTGAATAAGACATTCTTAGGTGACCAAAATGTTACAATTTACTTTCACGAATTGAAAACACACTGTGACATAGTTAAAGTTTGAAGACCCAAAACACGGACAAAACCCAGACCAGACAAACGCCATGGTAGCGACCTGTCAATCGCTGTGTAGCCCCGCCCTAAAGCGTACCCTGCTTTAGGGCTCTACTGCTTTTAGAAGTAGAGTCATTTTCTCATAGACTTCTATACAACCAGAGGAGTCGCCCCCTGATGGACACTAGAGAGAATGCAGTTTTAAGACATGAAGCTTTGACTTTACTTTTCAGAACCGGAGGTTGTCGTCTGATTTTAGCGAGGGCTTTTGCTCTTTAAGTTTCCTTCGGACAAGTTATAACATTTTAATTAGTGAACATTAGATCTTTTTTTTTTAACCTGTGGTGTTTGAGTTGCTTCAAAAACAGATGATTAACAAAACTATTCCTTAGAACTACGTTCAACCAATATTCACCAAACAACTAAATGTCTTATGATCTCTTCACAGGTCATGAGAGAAATCCTATAAAATGTTACCAATCATACAAAGTTCATCAAGTTTGCTCAGCGTTTTTTTTTTTTTTTTTTTTATATTTAATACAGCAGAGTAGCCGGCAGCCATCTGCTGGAGTCCTGCACCGGGAACAGAAGGTTCCCTCTTAACACATGAGGAAGTGCAGTGTACCTTAGATAAAGTGTTGCCCCTCATCACCCCCACCCGGCCCACTTTCTGCACACACACACACACACACACACACACACACACACACACACACACTCATCCTCACCCAACCATGGCCGCCTGCTCCCTCTGCGGTCGGTGTATCTTCTGGCTGGCAGGCCGCCGCAGCAGCAGCAGCAGCAGCAGCAGCAGCAGCAGCCCTCCTCGGCTCAGTCAGGGCGCATGTTTCCTGAGCAACTTCAGCAAAAAATGGGAAGTGGTGGTGACCCGAAAAGTAACCCCACCCCCCACCCCCCCACCCCCCCATATGTGGTGCACTCATGTCGCCTTCCTTTTTTTTTTTTTTTACCTCCAGCACATCGGTTAACTGCTTAAAAAAAAAAAAAAAAAAAAAAAAGTGCACAATAAAATCAATTTATTGAAATAAAAGAGACTTTATGTGATTTCGGTTCAATGGCTGTATTGTGGCAGGGTGGGAATGTGTTTTTTTCGGGTGTACATCGAGACTCGATGCCGTCTTTGTTGCATCGCCCTCTCCGGCGTCACATGGTAAAGTACGAAAGCATCACATGACGCCGAGGAAAGACTACGTGATGTGGTCGACGAGGGTCATCTAAGAGAGGCCCTGGAGGATTTCACTGCTCAATGTTTCTCTTCTGTTCGGTGAAGAACATTTCACAGGAGCTGAAGGCGACTCTTTTCTTTCTGACTACACGCTTTGTAACTTCTGGAAAGAAGAAGCGGTTCCTCCGTTCACAGAAAAACGGTCAGCCTCTCTGTTTCCTTCTGACTCTGAGCTTCACAACAAAACAGGAGGTGTTTCATATTAAAACTGCCAGATTTTTTTTTTTTTTTTTTTTTTTACCACAAACAGCGTCGGAAGGAGTGTGACATGCTTATCAAATTTAGAACCGCAAGCGAGGAACCGCAGCGGGTTGAGCAATCCCAGGGGACCTGTTGCACAAAACACACACATGTTCTTACTTTCTTTTAATTACATTTTTTATATTTTATTTTACGAAACACGGGTCAAGTCTTTTTGGTGCCAGATCACGTCCTAAATCTTCCTTTTCCTGAGGGAAAGGAGGCTGTTGCCAAGAGATAAATGGCGGTTTGTCTGTCTGAACGCAGTGTAATTATTAAAACGGTATGCTTGCTTCAACAAGAACATTTTCATTCTCAAGACTACATGAATTTCCAGCTCAGTGCACACCTATTAGCCCTCAAGGATACGTCCGAAAGTCTGACGTCCTGTCTTTTCTTTCTCGGTTCAGGGAGACATTTAGGATGTCTGGTGTGGCAGAAACATGGTTTTGAAGTGGATTTAGGTAAAACATCTTCTCTTATCTTAGCACAGGAATGCTGCTGTTACAGAACCATCCCAATGTCCTCTCGCTACGTGGTGACACTCTTTAAAATAATGTTCTAACAACAGCTAGATTTAGGAAACAAAAACTACTTAGCAGAGACCTGGTCCACCGTGGACAGACCCAGATCCTCCAGCAGAGACCTGGTCCACCGTGGACAGACCCAGATCCTCCAGCAGAGACCTGGTCCACCGTGGACAGACACAGATCCGGCTTCTCCTGCAGCCTTGGACCTGCAGTCGGAGCTCCAGAGGGAGGAGGAGAAGCTCAGCTCCCGGCAGCAGCAGCAGCAGCAGCAGCAGCAGCAGCGTCTCCTCCTCCTCCTCCTCCTCCTCCTCCTCCTCCAGGAGCAGAGCTTCTCCTCTCTGCTGGAGACCCAGGACGTATTGCTGGACCCGCTGGAGGGAAGGGAGGCAACGGGAGAACCAGAACCAGGACTGAGAGGATCAGACTGTCAGACCCTGCTGCAGTAGAATGAGAGGTTTTCTAAAGGGACTCTGGTGCTCAGAGACACTACAGCTTTAGTCCACAATGAAAGTTCCTTGCAGAAACTTTTAGTTGAGACAGACAGGACAAGCAGTTGAAATATTTTTTCTGTAATGACGACGGCAGTATTTGGTATGAATTAAAGGTCTAAATATGTCAATCAGGGTTAAAAAGCATCTTATTTCACAGACAACTATTCAATGAGATAACTGGAAATGACTGTCAGCATTAGACTGTTTAATCCCGAAGGCTTGACAAATACATATATGTGTAACTAGTGCGTAACATTTTACATTGAAGATACACCTCCGCCTCTCTTCAACGCTTCCTTAATTCTGACAAACAAACATTGACTTCAATGGTGGGACTTCCTGCTTGTCTCTTATCAGTTAGATCCTGAAACAATGGATCCTGCCCACGCTCAAAACAAAAAAAAAAAAAAAAAGAAAGAAAGAAAGAAGTGTGCACCGGGTTTGTCCTCCTCGCGTCCAGATGTCCCTCTCTGGGCCGGAGCCAAAAGGATTTAGAGGAGAGCAGGAAGAACGGCTCAGAAATAAAAAGGAATCTGAAAGTGTGTCATCCATTACTGTACTTTACATCAGAACCTCCACAGTAGAGCTGATCTAAATGACTTGTGACAACAGCCTGAGGGACAACCTGCTATGAGCGCACACACACACACACACACACACACACACACACACACACACACACACACACACTGTACTGGAAACATATAATTGCATATACTGTAACACATACGTAGTGATGGGTATTGACCAGTCCCCTTAAAGTGATACCGATACCAACAGAGTACTTCATTCGATACCAATCATGTGAATGGAAGCATTTAAGTCGAGTAAAATGCCACCACTACATTTATTTTGTGTACTTTTTTTCGACGTGTTGGTGGCATCTTGGCGCGCTGAACCACAGGCTGCGTTAAATTGATTAACGATTAACGCTAGCTAGCCAAAACTATACAAATTATATATTTTTTCTCTAGATTTGGTTACGAAAAAGGATTGAATGCAGTTAAACCGGAGAAGTTTCCGTACTGGGTTGTTAGGTCGACACCAAGGCAGCAACCTCCGGTTCTGACCTGCATTCTCTCTAGTGTCCACCAGGGGGCGACTCCTCTGGTTGTATAGAAGTCTAGTCTAAAATGACTCTACTTCTCTCTTGATTTATTCCCTCAGTAAACATTATAAACATGAGTTTATGGTCTCAATCTCTAGTTTACAGTCTTCTTCAATACAGCATGATGTTCATTTAGTACATTATGGAACATTTAGAGTCAAACAGACCATAAAGCAGGGGACGATTTAGGGGCGGGGCTACACAGTGATTGACAGGTCGCTACTAGAAGTTGTGATATCTGACGTTTGTTTCACTTTATGAAAGGTAATTGTAACATTTTGGTTGCCTAAAAATGTGTTATTTATAGGGCTGGGTGGTGTGACCAAAAATGTATATCACGGTATTTTGTAAGATTATACCGGTTTCACGGTATTTTTTTTTCACGTTAATGCATTAACTAATTAATGCCGAAAATCATTTGATCAAGCGTTTAATTATTAAGCAGACATTTTTAACACAAGAACCGGCCGGCAGCTAGCGGTGAACAGCTGTTTGTGAGGCGTGTCTTCCGTCTCTTCCTGCTTCCTTCACCTACATTCCCCTGGGTCCTAAGACCCTCCACCACAGCCTCTTATCACCCTCTATGTACCAACGTACATGTATAACAAATACCACACATAGTACACTCTAATCAGCGTTGCATACGTGTCTGACCAAAATACCCCAAAAAAGCAAAACAAATAAAAATTATTATTTTTGTAGAGTTTTTAAAGTGTTTTTGTTTGTAATATGTAAAATAAGCATATCATTTAGTTATCGCTACTGATCATTTAACAAACATAAAAACATGACGTAGATATGTTTGCAGTTTTCAAGGTGTACATTTCAGATTGCATCTATGAACACATGAAAATAACTCACGTGTTCTGCTGAGGTGACGTAGGTTGCTCGTGTTACCACCAGCGGCATCAACAGTGGCTCCAAACTCGCAAAACGTCGGATTTTTTCAAAACCAGAACCCTTCAAACAGCAGACACAGCTCCTCTCGTGGGCTCAGACTCTCCTGGTTCATCTCAGGTCTCTCTTAGTTCCTCCTGCGTCGCTCTTTTCTGTTCTTTAAAGTAACGCGACGGAGCCTCTCCCAGCTGCTAGCAGACTGTTGTGCTAACGGGCTAGCTACCGAGCTGTACCCAGCATGCTGTTCGGCGGTGAAATTTTATAAATCTACAATTATTAATGTCACAAATTGTTTATGTGTCACAAATTGTTGTGTGCCGTGGTGTTGCCCTGTTAAATAGCGTTACTTGTGGGTTATTAATTGTTGTGTTATAAAGTTATAACCATAACTCAGGGGTCCCTCTCGCTACATAAGTACCTCCAACCGTATCAACCTGAACATTTGAATTATATATTCCACTTCCTTTTAAAGAGCGACTGCAATTATTCCGGCTATACCGGTATTACGGTAAATTATAAATTACTTTCATACGAGAAATTAAAACCGGAACCGGATACCGCCCAGCCCTACTGCAGGGATGCATGCCGTTGAAGGCCAACAGGAAGTTAGCATCGCACTGGTTCCCCTTGACTTGAACACTTTATTCCAGTTTCTCCAGGACACGTGGTAACCGTTTCCACGGGTGACTGTGCAGAATTTAAAAGAGACACACGTGACCGTGCAGCTGCACAGAATGGCAGTGTGTTGAGCAGGAAGTGCAATGATGTGTGTAAAATAAATAAATAAAGTTTCATTGGGAATTCAATATACACAATTTTATTTACATTGACAACAACATCCAAATTACACAGTAACACTAAAGCCTCAGGTTTAATAAATATGTAGCAAAATGCAGAAAAAAAAACTCTTAGGGAAGCAAAGAATTTAAAAATAGTCTCATTGGTATTTTCTTTTGTTGTTGTTGCTGATATTGCCGTGAATATTGGCGATCGCGCCTGACCGCCGGTGTGTGTGGATGAGGCGGTCGGGTCCGAGTGATGAATCTATCCAACGATAATCTCTCCCGTTTGAGTTACCGCGCTGACAACAGAGTTGAACCGACGAGTTCGAAAATCTGTGCACACATTAATTAATTAAGAAAATACGGCATAATAAAACTCTGCATCAATGTACCACATCTTCATTGAGATAAACGTCTTCAAAAAGCGCCGACATTACTTCTTTACAATAAAACGCACATTTATATTTACAAAAAGACAGAGCAGTAAGACTGTGGGTTTGTTTTTTTTTTGTAGCCTAAACGACTTGATGAATCTTTAGCAGTGGCACCTCTTGACAGTATTTCTTTTTAAGTCTGCAGTCACACAGACACACACACACACACACACATGTTCATACACTCTAACAGGACACGTTCACGTCCACCAGTGGGAGGAGAGGGGGGGGGAGGTCATAATGGTCTGGGACTGGTGCAGACTACCGGCTGAGAGGTGCTGAAAAGTCCCACATCTGGTGGAGGAAACAGCTGGAAGGGCTGCCGGGAAACCAGCTACTGGTTGGAGAACAATGAGACGACCGACCGAGAAACAGAGAGCCTCGCAGACGACGCATTCTCACTCCCAACTCGTCAGATACGGACACAAGTTCAGCTTTAAACCATGACGCTCTACGTTTTGGACGCCGTGTCAGCTTCCACCAGGCGGCAACCTCCGTTTTTTAAAAAACGTAAAGCCGATGTGTTAAAGCTGCATTCTCTCTAGTGTCCAGCAGGGGGCGACTCCTCTGGTTGTATAGAAGTCTAGTCTAAAATGACTCTACTTCTCTCTTGATTTATTCCCTCAGTAAACATTGTAAACATGAGTTTATGGTCTCAATCTCTAGTTTACAGTCTTCTTCAATACAGCATGATGTTCATTTAGTACATTATGCTCCATTTAGAGTCAAACAGACCATAAAGCAGGGGATGATTTAGGGGCGGGGCTACACGCTGATTGACAGGTTTCTACCAGAGACGTATACGCCGTCTCTACGTCACTCCTCCTCAGTCTGAATACGGTCACTTCCTGTTCACTGGTTGCAAAAAAACAAGATGGCGACGACTTAAATGCCGAACTCGAAGCTTCAAAACAGCGGCCCAAAAAAAACAACTTTTGTCTTCACAGGAAGTTCATGCGACAAAACCACCAAGTCAGGTTTCTAGCGACTAGCGAGCGACAAACGAGTCAAGGGACCGACGACACTGATGACTAACGGTCGACGTTTACTTTTAGTTTCACGCGGGACACTAACAGCGGTCGACACGGACGGAAGTCCCGCGTTCGTTTGACCCTCTGTGGACAACCTCGCTAGCTGACGGGTTAGCTGTTAGCTGTTAGCTGACGGCCCGGTGCGTCGGTATCAGGCGGCGAGGGCCACCGCTTGGTCGGTATTTGACGGATTGGGAATGAGACCCGGATTGTCGAAGAAGACCCACTGTCTTGTCGACTCAAAGAATATATTGCGGTCCACTTATTAGGCATTGCCCTTGACTTTATCCGAACTGTACAACACAGAGCTACGACCAAAACAAACAACAAACAGCCAAAAACGGGAAAGGGTCCCGTTTCCCGGTCCTTCATTAAAGGGGAAGAAGGTGGAAAAAGCAGAAATGGCAGTACCTGTCTCATGCTTGTAAACAAAGTCCACACACCTGGATGTGGCGGGAGAGCAAAACCACATGAACCACGAACAGCTATTTACACTTTTACAAAGAGAACTCTCCAGCAGTCCAGCTGTCAAAAAGTGAAACCACACACCTGCATGCTTACGTAGCAGAGCTAAAGACCCAGAGCCACGGGCCTCATCGTCAACGTCTCCACCTACAGATATGTGCACATATACAGTCGACAAGCACATCCAATGAAAAGCTAGCGTACCGCGTCCGTTCCGTATCTCTGAAGACAACTGTGTGTGTGAATAACGGGCTGATCCATGTAACAGATCCAGTAGTTGCTCTCTAGGTAGCAACATCGTACATAAGAATAAAAAGAGCAGAAATGCTTTTTCCTAATCGACTTGAAGCACTTATGGAGCGAGCATGAGCGACCGTGCCGTCTAATAGCTTATACACCAGTGTCTTCCATACCTCTACTCAAATTGGCCCCCGAAAAAAAAGTATGTCCTTCATATCGACGTAGATCTGAACAGTTGGAAATAATACTGACAATAAAAAGAGTAAAAAGAAAGAAAAAAAAGCTGCATTAACGTGGCGAGTGTGTTTAGAGAAGATGTGAAGTTCAAGTGCCTCAAATGCTTTTCCTCTAACAATTGCAACAGCCAAACCCAAAACAAACAAAAAAAAAATGCTACATAAATATCCGGAAAAACAACAAAGAATAACAAAAACACAAAATGTAAAAACCAAAAAGTGTTTCCAATGGATGGAAAGAAATAGAACAACCTTTATGAAATGTGTAGGAAAAATGTAACTGAACAAAACAAAAACAGTTTCAGACGTGTTGATGTCCCTCCACCGTGTCCCACGCGCCTCAACAGTTCTTTGCGGTGAGCATGGGAGCATTAGTCCAACTGTCCTCCCTATAATCTGTAGGCAACAGCGATGACAGCGATCACATCCGTCTTTTGTTGTTTCTGGTAATAGATGGCAATTACCGTTCGTCTAGCAACGCAACAAAACACTGCAGGGAACCGGGGCTGGCGGGCGGGTGTCGCGGTTGGTTTTTGTTGTGGCGGAGCGTTACAGGCACTTTATGAGGCAGCCAGACAGGTCGGGCGGGTCCTCACACCCGTTGGGCTCTGAGGGTTGTCCCCTCCAGGAAGACCTCGTGCTGGACCAGTAAGGGCTGGGTCGGAGTCGGAGCGCCGTCGTTGCCGGCTGAGTTGAGGCGGTGAAGCGCAGCGATCTGAGAAGCGGGCTCCTCCCTGGCCGTGGGCGTCGCCGGAGGCCTGGAGCTAAAGTTCAGGTAAATCTGAAGAGAGAGAACGTACGTTTATATTCTGTCAGTTCCCAGCTCGGCGAAAGTTGCTCCTGGCTGTAGCTTACAAATACGTTTCATAAGTAGCCAGTTTACAAGCTCGATCCAAAAACAGGAAACGGAGCCGTTTACAACTATGAAAACAGAAGTTATTTTTAAAATGACCACACAAATGAATGAATAAGGACATAGTCCACACGCCGGATCTCTTCAAGACATGTGGGGCATTTCATATTTATTATGTGTCGAGCTCCAGATAGAGAACGGAATTGTGCTCCAGTTGCTCGTTTACCCGGCAAACGGCTTCCGGAATGAATGATGCTCTGTTTCAGTTGGTAGAGCATCTGGGGAGGCAAAGGCACCGCCCAAAGAGAAATATAAACATATATATAAATATATATATGTTTTTAATTTATATATATATGAATATATATTTTTAATTTATATATATATATATATATAAATATATATTTTTAATTTATATATATATGAATATATATTTTTAATTTATATATATATATATATAAATATATATTTCTAATTAAAATATATATATATATATGAATATATATTTTTAATTTATATATATAAATATATAGTTTTAATTTATATATATATATGTTTGATTTATATATTTAAATATATATATATATATATATATATATATATATATATATATATATATATAATTAGGCCCGGTGTACATAAGTCTGCTTTCATAGAGAATAAAGCTTGGATTTATGCCCAATATGTATTAAACATCTGAAAAATGATGTCAAAGGTATCACATGACCCAGGTCACATGACCACTTTCGGGACCCTGGAGTCGCCTCTACTTCACTCGCTCATAATCCACCTGAAGCGCCTGTGAAGTCTCCTCCTCCGCTCTGCACCAGTTACAGTGTAAAACAAACAGGCTCGACCTACATGCTTGGTGGCGTCCGTCAGCTGTTGCTCGATCCTTTCCACCACCTTCCTGAAGGGGGGTCTGTTGAAGGGGTTAGGGTCCCAGCAGGACCTCATAATCTGATACCTGTGCAGCAGCAGAGAAACACACAAACACTTTGATTGGTCTGCTCTCTCTGGACTCACATCCTCTTTCTTTGTGTGTGTGTGTGTGTGTGTGTGTGTGTGTGTGTGTGTGTTTTAGTTGTTCTTGTAAAAAGCCAACAGGAGGACTGCTGCTGTTCTTTTATAGTCTCACCACCTCCATCTACTCATTTCACACCATCGCTCCTCTGATCTTTTTACACTTCCAAAACGATAACTCACATTTCGCCCGGTGCAAACTCCGGAGCATCCATTCTGTATCCTTCTTTTATCAGCTTGTAGAACTTGGCGTCCACAGGCATGCCGGGATAAGGACTGTTTCCTGTGGGTTTTTTAGACATTCGGTTACATTGTGCAGTGCCGAAAAAAACAACAGACAAAAAAAAAAAAACACACACACACACACACACACACAAAGGGTTTGGATGGACTTACCGAGAGAGAAGATTTCCCAAAGCAAGATGCCGTAGGACCACACGTCACTCTCGAACGTATACACACACTCAAAGATGCTTTCTGGAGACATCCATTTCACCGGCAGACGAGCCTGAGAAGAAAAAAAAAAAAGTAATAATAATAATAATCACAGAGTGAAGATGGAGAATGGAAATCAATCAAAGCCTTCCCACAGAGATGTTTGCTTTCTTTTCTTTCAGGGTCAAACAAGTTTGTGACTGAGGGCTGCTGAATGAACAGACAGTAATACATGTCAGGTATGCACACACACACACACACACACACACACACACTGTGTTCGCCTCAGGATCTAAAAACAAAACAAAAACCCACTCAGAGCTCAGTTCATACCTGACAGCTGGTGGAAAGAAAAGCAAATACCCACACGTCTTGAGAATTTCCATTCACATCCATCCAAAGATGAACTTCCTGGTTCCCTCTATGGAGCAGCTACATATCTGGTAAACAAGCTTCAATTCAAACTTCTTTTTTTGGCTTAGAGGGTATGATTTAAACGATTCTGCTTTTATCTACCCAAGATTTTCCTCGTTGCCGGTGTTTTGGTACATTATTTAAAAAGTCAGAGAAGAATGTGAAGTAAGGAAGTAAAGAGGTCAAATGAAACACCGAAGTGTGGTAAAGAAAGAAAAAAAACGGAACTCTTCGGTAAAGATGGTTTACATGTTGTACTACCTTGTCATCTAAAGTGTTGATTGTAAAAAAGAAATGTCGTCACACGCTAGAAACACTACTTGCTTGCCAGGAGTCACATTAAATGCAGGATTTATTGTGATTTAATGCGCTACGCCTTGAGGCCGGTGACATAGATGAAATATTATCTTCGTAGTGAACGTTCGCCTACAGCTTGCGGCCTACTGAAGCGTACTCGCTGAAACCCAAGGCCTCCAGGTTTGTCTTCTTCACAAACCGAGATATTTCGGGGACTGCCCATTATGTCGAAAACACCAAAAGTCCATCATCGGACCTTCCAGATATTTCTCTTCCCCTTCCATGACCCATCACCCTGCCTGCTGTCACTCGTAGCATCCGCTGGTTTTGTTCGTCAGGTTTATGCTCTGGGAGTGAGAGTAGCTAGGTTCAGGGTAACAGTGGCAGGGTAAGCCACCCAGAGGACGGGTCGTACTATTCTGCATAATGATAATAATGTATTTATTTCATTGCACCAAGACTTTGTATTTTTGGAGAAATGGACTTGTGGAAACAACGGTATGTTTTGAGCTTTTGATCCAATGATATTTGGGTTTTAGAATAATGGGCCACTGGAACGATGGGATGTTTGTGGGGCAACGGGTTTTTTGGCCCAGTGGGACACACCGTGGTTTCGTAATAATGGGCCGTCGGAAAAACAATGACGTGGCACCGATATCGCCAAATGGCTGGACGGATTACTACGATCCCTCTCCCTTCATTGTTTTAGAATAGCCTAACAAAGGACCCTGGGAACATATGGATGACCCCACCCCCCACCCTTACTATTCACGTTAGCAAGCTAACGTTAGCTTTGTCGGTTGTACACACAACAGTTACACCTTATACAGTTACACCTGGCACATATGAGGCGTAAATATTGAGTGACAACCTCTCTCTATGTAGAACTAGTTTGTGAGGTGCAACCTGTTTTACTTCAGTGTCGTGTAAGTCTTCACTTTGTAAACACTTGTTCAAACTCATTTAGGTTTTAACTGACAAATAGCTCGAGGTAACGTCAGAAAAGATAGTAAAGAGTAGTAAGTCAAAGACAAATAACAGATTGGTCTGATGTTTATGTTTAAAAACATCATCAAGACTAACTTTACTTCTTTGTAGCTAATAGATATCACAATTAAACTTCCCTGGTTGAGTACTTGCATGAAGACAATTATTTTTTGTATTACAAGTTTTCGGAAAAGTTTGGTTTAAAAAATGCAAATGAGGCATTATCTTATCAAATATGTGTTAATTTTCACACATTTCCACAACATAAATGTGAACATTTGATAAAGCCAGGTTTTAAATTCTTGTTTGATTTTGTCGACATATTAGAGTCAAAGTTTTTTACATTTTGGATATATTGTTGAGTCACTACATAAATCAGAAAATACTCTCAACAGTCATAATCCAATCCATACAGAGGAATGAATGTGTAAAGTGTTTTTATAGTGTTTTCTCTACTCTAGTCTGAAAGAAGAAGAACACGGCATGAAAGTAGTTTGGGAAGCCCCAAATCTCAAGATTGATTAGCGCATGAATAATTCTGTTTTGCCTGTAGTGTTTCGCCTTAACAACCGTACAGCTCCAAATAGCTTTCTAGTGAATTGGAAAAGCCCAGAAGGAAGAAGTTTGCTTACACAGCGCCTCTTGACAAGTAAAGACATGATTGACTAACCGGGACCAAACCAATTAACTACTTTATTACTCTACAAATCCATTTAGACAGTTTGAAACCAGGAAACTAAAGCACAGGGTTTGATTGAAGACAAGAAAAGGCATGTTGAAGGGGGGGGGGGGTCTTTGTTGTCCGGCTCATCTCAAACTCCCAAGGACACACATCTTTAGTGCAGACTTACGTTGCCTTTGACGACATAGTTGGAGTCCGTGTTGATGTCTCGGGCCAGGCCAAAATCACAGATCTTTGCTACTCGTCCTTGAGTCAGGAGGATATTTCTGGCAGCCAGATCTCTGTGGATACACTGAAAAAAAACAAAAAACAAATGCACCACTACCTTTAATACCCAATGATACATGTCATATACATGACCAATCAATAATATAATAACATTAGGCATGGATGAAGTGCTTCCTCTAATGCAGTTTGGTGCTGAATTTCCACACTTGGATCTGTAACACACAACCACTGACACCGATACAGGGGCTTACTGGCCACAGTATCTTGACTCCTGGGTTTAATAAATCTTTCAACAGTATGCTCCGACATGCGTTTTAGATCCGTTTACTAGCTGTGGAAAGATGATCCGTGCTCTGCCAGATCTCAGTTGTAGGAATTCACATCAGAGTTTTATCCAGAAATCGAATCAAATACGAAGGCTTGTACACACAGCGGTGCGTGACGAATCAAAAACCTAAATATTCTGCTGCAAATATTTAGCATCAAAACTATTCATAGAGGCAGAGGACCAGCCACCAGGATCCTTTTGATCCAGAGCAGCGTCTGACAGTCTGTTTGAGGTAAACTGCTGTATAACCTAAACTACTGTAAGATATCTTATTGAGTTTCCTTTTAGGGAAATGCTCTGAGTGAATTTGAGTTCCCTCAACAGTTAGTATATGTCTGTGGCTTTTATTGTGAAAGGTAAGTACAGAAGGTTGGATCTGGTCTGAGCTGCCTTTGTCAAAGTTTAGAGGAGTAATAAAGTTTTCCGTCTTCAGACTACGGAGCCTCCACAACGTGATTGTTTGTTCCAAAGCTCAGAAAGATCAACGTGATCTCACAGAAATACGTGAAATGGCCACATCGTCTTACGTGATGCTAGTACATAATGTGTAAGTCTATGTGCCACCAACACGGAAACAATTCAGTGTTAGGTTTAGACAACAAAACAAACGTTAAGTATGCAACAAAACTAACGTTAAGTATGCAACAAAACTAACGTTAAGTATGCAACAAAACTAACGTTAAGTATGCAACAAAACTAACGTTAAGTATGCAACAAAACTAACGTTAAGTATGCAACAAAGCTAACGTTAGCTTTAGGCAACAAAACGAACGTTAGCTTTAGGCAACAAAACAAACGTTAAGTATGCAACAAAACGAACGTTAGCTTTAGGCAACAAAACGAACGTTAGCTTTAGGTAACAAAACGAACGTTAGCTTTAGGCAACAAAACAAACGTTAAGTATGCAACAAAACGAACGTTAGCTTTAGGCAACAAAACAAACGTTAGCTTTAGGCAACAAAACGAACGTTAGCTTTAGGCAACAAAACGAACGTTAGCTTTAGGCAACAAAACAAACGTTAGCTTTAGGCAACAAAACGAACGTTAGCTTTAGGCAACAAAACGAACGTTAGCTTTAGGCAACAAAACGAACGTTAGCTTTAGGCAACAAAACAAACGTTAGCTTTAGGCAACAAAACGAACGTTAGCTTTAGGCAACAAAACAAACGTTAAGTATGCAACAAAACGAATGTTAAGTATGCAACAAAACGAATGTTAAGTATGCAACAAAACGAATGTTAAGTATGCAACAAAACAAACGTTAAGTATGCAACAAAACAAACGTTAAGTATGCAACAAAACGAATATTAAGTATGCAACAAAACGATTGTTAAGTATGCAACAAAACAAACGTTAGCTTTAGGCAACAAAGTCCCTGAGTTGGGTTTAGTAAAGACACCACAGTTGAGCTTAAAATAAGAACGTAAACTAAGTAAAATATGTAAACATAACTTTGACCCACCCACCTCCACTGCCACCATTATTAATATTTCTGACTTTTTATATTACGACACTAGCTCTGAGTGTTGCATATTCACGTGGCTGCGTTGTGCAATTTGTGTTTCCACAACAACAAAGGATCCTAACTGACTTTCCATTGTTTACGTGGAGCCGACACGTAATTAGAACACATTATGTTCCACCACCATGTAACGCTGCCGCTGAAGCTCTTTTTCACTGTGGTACATTTCCGTCCTGTGTGTAAGTATTCAAGACAAAAACAGCGGTTTGAAAGAAATATATTGAAGTACAAATAAATCAAACAGAAAAAAAAACCCTGCTGTGTCACGGCCATTCTAGTTGTTGCTCACATTTTTGGCAGCCAAGAACTCCATGCCTTTGGCCACTTGGTGCGAGAAGCTGAGGAGGTCTTCCGTGTCCAGAGACAGACCATCCTCGTCGAACATCTCGCTCTCTGCGTCTTCTTCATCGGAGACACCTGAGAGGACAAACGGGACGAAGATTACCCACCGAGTCCACCGCTTTTCCTTTCTGTGTATTTTAAGGTATTTCGATGAATGGCTGGCTCTCTTGCCTTTGCGTAGCGAGCGTCTCTTCTCAGAGGATGAGCCGAACGGCAGCTTGCCAGCAGCAGAAGGCCTCATGGTCATGTAGCCGTTCAAGCTGTCACTGTGAAGAGGAAAAGGAGCAGTCTGGTCTCAGCCGGGCACAGCCACACATCGGCACGCTAGTGTCCAAATACCCTCCTCCTACGCACATTCTGGAGAGTATATACTAGTAGTCTTTCTCTTACGCTCACTATACACCAGTGTTTTACATACAGAAAAGAACCTGACCCAGCGGCGCCGCTCTGCAGCATGACGTTGCGGTAGTAGCAGTCTTCCTCCAGCTTATAGCAGATGAAGGATTCCCTCTTTCTGCGGAGAAAGTTAAGGAGGTCTCCGAAGCAGCAGTACTCTGTGATCACCAGTGTAGGGCCTGCAGACGAAGACACCACAGTGACACCGAAGAATCACGACCAAATTCAGTCTCTGAAGAAATGATAACACGGGCAAAGAACACGGCTGCCGCACCTCCGACGGTGCAGGCTCCCAGCAGGTTGACGATATTCATGTGGTTTCCCAAGTAACTGAGGACTTTCAGCTCCGACATCAGGGCCTCTTTCTCCGTGGCATGAGCGCTTGCTGCGAGGGAAAGAACATGTGAACAGAATCAGAATCCAAAGGACTGGTAGTCAGCTCAAGTTGGACTTTGAGTACGTATCACGATCTGGTATTTGTGCGTGTTGCTAATTTAAATAAAGAGATGCCTGTAAAATACGGCCATTTGCCGTCAAATAAAGGTATTTGCATATACGGAAAAAACAACCACCATGTTGTGGAAGTCCCACACCATGAAACTAGGAAACTAAACGAAGTCTCGTCTGGGTTCCTAACATCATCCGGAGGAGATCGGATCATTTCATCGAGCACTGTATATATGACGGTACCCTTCCCCCCCTGCTCTTTTAATTTGACTTCCCTGCTTTCAGGTTCCCGCCTTAGACAAAAATTTTGCCAAAACTAACAGCGACAAAACCCTTCTGGGACAAATAAAGGTGTCCCACAGCATGTTGACGGCACTCACACTTCAGCATTTTCACCGCCACCGTCACCACTGAATCTGCTTCGGAGAGTCCGTACGCGGTGGCCTCCACCACTTTCCCGAACGCACCAGATCCCAGCGTCTTCCCTGAAGACGAGAAGACAGACACACACACACGCACACACACACACAATGTTATTCCTCCGTCCTGTTTCCCTCCAGCATGCTGGTCCTGTGCCAGTGTTCCCAGGACAACACCGGTTTGAGCCCCCAGGCTGTGTACGTAGGCACCAGGACACGCAGGATCCTGTTTGAGGAGGTTTCTTAAAAACAACACCCAGAATATGTCAACAATATCATGTTTGCAGTGAGGGAGTGGGGCTTCATCACGAAACGAGCTTTGAAACAGGTTGGTGACCACACACACGTGTCTGGAAAACGGCCGCATCCGCACACACACACACACACACAGAAAACAGACTGTTTGTCTCCCGAGGCGGGCGGCGGTGATGTCATGCCGTCTGCACTGTTAGGTTTTATTACCGGGCCAATAACTGACACAAGCCCTCGTTTATCTCCACATCACTCCGCTCCCACGTTGATTTACAACGCTAGACGTCAAAAAAAAAAAAAAAAAAAAAAACACAGCACAAACATCATCAGAAAAGACAGATTAACAGAATCATGGAGGCCGAGACGCAGCGCCAGCACACCACAGATCAGTGAGGACAAAAAGGAGTTGCAGGGCGCTCACCGAAACGCAAGTTGTTTCGCGGGAACTCCCACTGGTGATCGTACGGCAACTGGGTGGGGTCAATGTAGACGTAGTTGTTTCCGTGGATGCCCTCGATAACTTTCCACTGGATCTGGTATTTGGGTTTCTGGCACCAGTGCACACACAAACACACACACACACACACACACACACACACACACACACACACACACACACACACACACACACGTGAATCACTGTGACAAATTATGGTTCGCTGACGGGGGTTCAACACCGATTTTGAAACTTTTGCTCGACTTCACTCAGATTGTCACTGGAAGAGGGGCGTGGCAGGCGGGGAGGAGCGCAGCGGCGTCTTACCTGCATGTACTTGTAGAACAGCAGGATGAGGACGAGACAGAGGACGCCGGCTGCCGACACGGAGCCAATCAGCAGAGGGGTGAACAGATCGTGGGGGACGGTTCTCTCTGCACAGAGACAGGAAGTGATGACGTTAGACGTGCTGGGCCACATGGAGAACAATATGGAGTTATAGATGATATATTCACAAACATATTTATTGTCAACCATATCCTTTACATTTGTTTAAGTCATCTTTAGTGGTTATTTGCGTAAAAATACGCAATTTAAAAGGTTGTATTTAAGTTTTAGGTTAGGAAGCTAAACAGCTCATAATTCATCCTATTTTACGTTGCAACTGGATTTAGTCAAGTTTCTCAAGAACTACATTTTTACAAGATTTAAATATCAAATATCGCAACATTTTTGAGCGAATACCTCCATATCGTTTTGATATCGTAGGGTTGACTATTGGTGCTTTTACTAAATATTTGCGCAATGATACTTGAACTCACAGTTAAGAGTCATTTCTAGCTTTTATCTTACAGTTTGTATTTACCTCAATGTAAAGAGTAAAGCAGCACCCGGTGGTAATCTTTAGTGCGTCTGTCTGTCTGCTATGACTAAAGGCAGTTGCGCTGAAAAGTAGTGAACTGTGGAAGAAACGTTCAACCGCCGCATGTTTTTGGGGTTATTTTGGACGATTTAATCTTGGTTCGGTTCGATGGATTTGTTTATTTCCCCACTGAGTCCTGTTCATTTTGGAGACCAAAGCAGTTTAACTCCAGCACACCATTAAAAAAAAACACCAGCTGAACCATCGTGGATCATCAAACAGTGAGTACATGTCGATTATATTAAAAAAAACACTTCAGTCTTATTACGACGTCTCAAATCACGATCACTAAATAATGATATAATATTGCCGTGCCTTCGTGGAAGCGATTCGTCAATCCGTGACTCTTTCACAGGTTTGCCGTGTTTACACTCTAAATGACATTGCAGAGGGGCATTAAGGTAAGCCAGAGAGGGCTAAGTCACAGTGAAGCTCGCTTTGGTCAAATCACAGCCAACTAATCCAATTACAGGTGTAAACATACTGCCTCTGCTTCTTTCTTTCTCCTGCCTTTACAAAGTCAGCATTTTACTTGGTTGAATTTAGTTATATCCGTATTCCATCATACGGTATTCTACCGTTTCCCCCCCCCCCCCCCTGTTACTTTTACGGCTGTGTCTGCGAGTGAACCACATGTGACCAGCGTCCTGTTGCTCTGCGTCTGTCTCTTTGTGATGCCTCATTGTTGTGCTCCTCTGTACAGTGGGGTGTAATAAGCTCTTTAGAGATAAGAAGCTTTCTCTTCACTTCAAATCTGAGAATGCAGCGTCTGCAGGAACTAATCCCCTGTAAACCTGTCAGTGGTTTCTAAAGCCCGGTGTGACACCTCCCGGGCCTCCCGCTGCCCCCAGAACGGACCCCAGCGCCGCCAGGACTCCCACTGCGCTCCACGCTCTCTCGGCGCCTCCGCCTGGTCTGCTGTTGCCCCCCCCCCCCCCCACACACACACACACACACACACACACACACACACACACACGTCCTCCATAAACCCGGGTCTCCAGGCTCACGCAGGGACGGCTCCGCTGTACTGTCAGTTCCTGCGCTCACGCCACGTTTTGAGGACGGCAGATGGAGGAAGCCGTTATAACGGAGCGGATTTGGAGTCATAAAGTAAACAATGGACTAATTCCCATCTGTAAGCGACAAACATCTCATCGTGGCCAATCACGGCCGAGGTATCGCTCCTTTGCTTATGTTTACTTAACAGATTAAAGAAGACCAACCTGTACTCTGGACCACGGCGACGGGTTAATCCTGCCCCGAGTCATGCTGGTAGTAAATATTTTGACTTGAGGATTAAGTGGCGGTTTGCAGAACTGCTGAGATAACTTAGTTTTTTTTTCAGTGCACAAAGAAGGCTTTATATTTTAACAAAATAATCCAGTTAATGAAACATCAAGATTTCCACGTGTGTCCTCTCTTGTGCCGTTTAATTCTAATCTGAAGGTGAGGACGAGCAGAGGAACGACATCAAATCAGCAAAACACGAGACTGACAGGCGCCCCCCTTCAATACCACGTGGCCTCTATTTAACCGCGTGTGTGTGTGTGTGTGTGTGTGTGTGTGTGTGTGGACCTCATCCCACTTTCGGCGTCGACTCACCGCTGATAGAGAACAGCGTGTAGGCCTGCTCTCCCTCCACCGTCGCCACACACTCCAGGGTGCTGAACCGTCCCCGGCTCACGTTCACGCGACTCTCCACCTCGGTCTTGCCGAACAGGGGGCTGAACAGCGTGACGGTGATGACGTTGTGCTCCTCCTGGGTGGCGTTCACCTGCTGGGAGCACCTGAAGAAGCAGAAGATCACACTGTCATCAGCTGTCTCACTCAGACGTCTCTGCGTGAGACACGTTCCTGATTTCATGAGTCCCTGATTTTGCCATCAGTCAACCCCGTTTTATACACTCTCCCTTGTTTTTCCTGTTCCTCCACCAGACCGGCTTCGTTCTTCTGTACATAAGAAGTGGACGTATTCACCGTGGCGTCACGCACTGGTTTGCAGACTGCTGTTTTGAAGGCATTTTTGCAATCGCCATCTTGGTTTTTTTTGCAACCCGAAGTGACGCGAGAGGGTGAACTGAATGCTGAATAAGGAATGTTACAATTAACTGTCATGAAGTAAAAACACACTATGAAAGGGTTAAAGTTTTAAGACCAAAACACGGACAACTACCAGACAGGACAACGCCGTGGTAGAGACCTGTCAATCACTGTGTAGCCCCGCCCCTAAAGCATCCCCTGCTTTATGGTCTGTTTGACTCTAAATGGAGCATAATGTACTAAATGAACATCATGCTGTATTGAAGAAGACCGTAAACTAGAGATTGAGACCATAAACTCATGTTTATAATGTTTACTGAGGGAATAAATCAAGAGAGAAGTAGAGTCATTTTAGACTAGACTTCTATACGACCAGAGGAGTCGCCCCCTGGTGGACACTAGAGAGAATGCAGCTTTTAACACATGAAGCAACGGCTTCAACGCCTTGTTCTACGTTGTGGGCTCATGAAGACCCACCTTTTTTTTTTTTATTGACCTTAAAAAGACGTGTCTGCACCCGAGTCTCTGTGGTTCTGCATGTTGTGTAAACATAACGATTCTGGGTTGAACAGTATCAACGCGTCCACCAGAAGTATTACTAATAGAAGGGAAGTTCCTGCTGTGCTCATGAGATATAAGTGAGACGTGTTGAATTCCCAGGGCTCCACAAAAAGCAGTTGTTCTCTTTGGTCACAGGCTCATTCTCTTTCTGTACATTGGCGTGCGTGCATGTGATTAGATTATAATTAAAGAATTACTGGATGGAGTTTGGATAATCACTTATGATTCACTGCCTGTGCTGCTTGGGATTGTAATGTAATGTAATGTAACGTAATGGGATTGGTTGTTGCGATGGCAACCGGGTGCCCCTCCTTTCGGGCGCGCTTTATGTTTGAGTCCCCCCCCGTCCAGTTTCTGTGTCCAGGCAAAGACGTCCTGGGCCCCCTCCGCCAATCACAAGTCAAGTCTATTCCAATCTCCTTGTCACATGGGGGTGGGGGGTCATCTTATTGCCGTCAACCAATCACAAGTCAGCGGCGGGAAATAACCTCCTCAATGCCACATTCCACCGTCATCACCCTTCCTGACTCCGTGCAGCCTTTAGGACTCTCGAGGTGCACTTCAGAGGAGCTTTGCGAGCGTGCGAATCTGAAATTAATGGGCGGTGCCGATCATCAAGGGAGCATCGCTGACGACTACGCCTTGTATCTACACACGGGCATGGCATGCCTCGTTGCCATTGCAAAAACCCATGACAGTTGTTTGCAAACATACAATAAAGTGCTGCAGGGCCGACTTATTGTTGTAGATGAACCAGAAAAGTGATCGTTATTGGTTCCCACGGCAGAAAGCCAACAGGCTTCTTCCACTTTTGAGAAAAAAGCTAACGGAACTCCACCACGGTCACATGACTTCACGTTAGTCTATAAAGGAACTCCACCACGGTCATGTGACTTCATGTCAGTCTATAAAGGAACTCCACCACGGTCACATGACTTCATGTCAGTCTATAAAGGAACTCCACCACGGTCACGTGACTTCACGTTAGTCTATAAAGGAACTCCACCACGGTCACGTGACTTCACGTCAGTCTATAAAGGAACTCCACCACGGTCACGTGACTTCACGTCAGTCTGTAAAGGAACTCCACCACGGTCACGTGACTTCATGTCAGTCTATAAAGGAACTCCACCACGGTCACGTGACTTCACGTCAGTCTATAAAGGAACTCCACCACGGTCACGTGACTTCACGTCAGTCTATAAAGGAACTCCACCACGGTCACGTGACTTCACGTCAGTCTATAAAGGAACTCCACCACGGTCACGTGACTTCACGTCAGTCTATAAAGGAACTCCACCACGGTCACGTGACTTCACGTCAGTCTATAAAGGAACTCCACCACGGTCACGTGACTTCACGTCAGTCTATAAAGGAACTCCACCACGGTCACGTGACTTCACGTCAGTCTATAAAGGAACTCCACCACGGTCACGTGACTTCACGTCAGTCTGTAAAGGAACTCCACCACGGTCACGTGACTTCACGTCAGTCTGTAAAGGAACTCCACCACGGTCACGTGACTTCACGTCAGTCTGTAAAGGAACTCCACCACGGTCACGTGACTTCACGTCAGTCTGTAAAGGAACTCCACCACGGTCACGTGACTTCACGTCAGTCTGTAAAGGAACTCCACCACGGTCACGTGACTTCACGTCAGTCTGTAAAGGAACTCCACCACGGTCACGTGACTTCACGTCAGTCTGTAAAGGAACTTCACCACGGTCACGTGACTTCACGTCAGTCTGTAAAGGAACTTCACCACGGTCACGTGACTTCACGTCAGTCTGTAAAGGAACTCCACCACGGTCACGTGACTTCACGTCAGTCTGTAAAGGAACTCCACCACGGTCACGTGACTTCACGTCAGTCTGTAAAGGAACTCCACCACGGTCACGTGACTTCACGTCAGTCTGTAAAGGAACTCCACCACGGTCACGTGACTTCACGTCAGTCTATAAAGGAACTCCACCACGGTCACGTGACTTCACGTTAGTCTGTAAAGGAACTCCACCACGGTCACGTGACTTCACGTCAGTCTATAAAGGAACTCCACCACGGTCACGTGACTTCACGTTAGTCTATAAAGGAACTTCACCACAGGTCACGTGACTTCACGTTAGTCTGTAAAGGAACTCCACCACGGTCACGTGACTTCACGTCAGTCTATAAAGGAACTCCACCACGGTCACGTGACTTCACATCTCCTCCACTAAGCTAAAGGAGGACTAGTGTTCTAGTGAGGACGTTTAGTCGTCTCATTTACTTTTTTAAGACACGTAAAAGCTTCTAAAGTCACCAGAGGGGCGTTTACTGACCTATTTTATATCGTAGAACAAAACTTAAACCAAAGACCTTTTTTCAGACATCTAACCAAAAAACATGTCGACTTAAGAGACGAGGGAACCAGAAGTGCAAAAATGCTGACTCATTTTCTGGTTTTGGGTCTGATTCCTGCAGCACTTTATTGGATTTTAGTTTTGAATTTTTTATTATTTATTTCAATAACATTGTTCTATTACTATTGCAAAAAAAGCCAACAACATAAACAGGAAGCCTGTTAATCGTCCGTTGTTCTCGGTTGCCAGAGTCAGACTTACCTGAGCAGGTGAACGAGTGAACACTGATCCTGAAAAGTGATACCATTAACATCATTTCCCTCGAATATATTATATCATGCCAAGAAGACCAAAAGCCCTCTGGGGCCCAGGGGAGACGAGAAGAAGAAGTGATAAATGGAGCAACGGATCAGAACGCTTCAGATCGTGTCACGGTTCTGAGTCACAGATCAGAGCAGCAGAAACTTCTCTTGTTTGAATGTCAATTTAATGACTCACGAATCCAATCCCTGTAATTACTGTAGTTCTTAAGTTCAATGCACTTATTACACAATCCCATCATAGTCTGTCTTTGCTTTTTATTTTGTATTTTCAAACTGTACCAATGAATATGCACAAATGTGGATGAAGTTTGGAAGAAAGCCCCTTAAAACTACTCAAATAAGTATTTCTCTGTAATATTAATTATTCATCACTAAACAAACGACAATTGACGTTTGAAAAAGTTTAGATATTTTTAATAAAAGTTACTTAAAACCTCATCAGGAATCTAAAGAACTAAATCCGATTGGTGCAAGGACATATGACATCACGTTTCCTAATTTTAGCCCCGCCCACTGCAAAACCAGTGAAAACTAAAACAAAAAAAACGCACAAATCTAGCATGTGAAACAATTGAAACAGTTTGAACTTTGGAGGGAAACTTGTGGAATCACTGATAGTAAAAAAAAGTTCTTTAAGAATCTCACCTGGCGTACGGCTGCTCGCAGTAGTACCAGGTGATCTGCGGGGCGGGGAACCCCTCGGCCACGCAGCGTACCTGTCCGTCCACCGGACCCTCATGAGACACGATCTCAGGTTTACCTAAAACACACACACACACACACACACACACGTCAGGACACGTCACGGACATTGAACCTCAGCGAGGCGTGACTGATACACAGCGACGTGAGGTGGAGATCGCTTCACACAAAAATCAATGAAACCTATTCCCACATGTCAACGCCAGAAGATTAATGCAATGTGCAGCGATGTAGTTCATTATGTGGCTGAAGGGAACGGAAAACCTTTAACACACACACACACACACACACACAAAACAACAACTTACTGATCACAAAGATGGTGAAGGTGTAGTTTACTGAAGCGTCGCCGTTGGAGGCTTCGAAGGTGTAAACTCCGCCCTCTGACATTTTCAGTCGCACCAGCCTCAGCTCGCTGCTGTGCCTGAACAGATGATTACATGTGTTTAGCTTTAAACATCTTACACACTTTGTATTTCATCTTTGTTGTTGTGTCTTACTTTTTCTATTTCACTTTGACTTTATCCATTTATATTACTCTTTTTGTTGTTGTCCTCTATTTTGCAATGGTTTCTTTTACACTTAATGATTGCTATTCTATTGTTCATATGTTTATATTTGTATTCTATTGTTTTTTTTTTTGCTATTATTCTGTTGTTATCTTAATGTATTTAGAATCTGCAGTAAAGAAAGAACCTGAGATGATCTGATATTTTTGCCTTTTGCTTGTTTAGGCACAAGAAACAAGTTTCCAATTATTCTGGCAGAGAAATGTCGAATTATTGATTTATTGATTACTGTCCTCGCGTACCTTTAATCTGCTTGAGGGGGGGTGAGGGGGGGGGGGGGGCTTTTCTTCACATATCACAAGAGATGATTGAACTAAAACACCATGAAGCGTGCGAACGCATTAAGCTGAACATGCAGCCTTGGATAACGTTATGTAATGTTTCTATCTGAGGTAATATAAGGCACATATTTCACGCTTTCTTTTCCTGTGAAAAGCCATTTATATTCTGACAGTTCCCGTTTCGCCAGAAGCCCCCCCACCCACCCACCCACCCCCGGAGCACTTTTTTTTTTTTTTTTTTTAGAACTCCAGCTGTATTTCTCAGGAATCCGTGAACAGCAGCACCTCCACCGACCTGCAGCCGAATCCGAAGCTGCCAAATTCCACCGAGCGCGGCTAATGAACTCTTTTCATCTAGGTGGTGAACGTGAGGGCGCTGGAAGGCGAGTGGCGCGCGCCTGTTTGTGCGTGTGCGTCGTCTCGTCCCACCTGTACTCATGGCTGTGCGAGGTGATGACGTGGTCCGTCGTGTTCCTCAACTCGCGGCCCATGAAGCTCCAGGAGAAGGAGCGCGGCTTGGGATAAGCCTCCATGTCGACGTTCAGGGACAGGCTCTCGCCCGAGCGGACGTGGATGGTCTCGTTGATTGTGGGTTTTAAGTTGATGAATCCTTTCTCTGAAAAAAATAAAGAGAAATCAGATATTTTTTACCGGGATTTGCAGAAGTGAAATTGAGTCTATTTTGGTTGGAGTAGAAACCGATTTAAAAGTGGTCACAAAGGAAACCGACAGCTGCGTGTGAAGACCTCCCAGTCCACAGAAGACAACAGTGAATCACAGCACAAACGTACATGCAAGCTTTTGGGAAATTTGCGAAGTAAGATGAGAAGTTCAATGTCACTCGCATATCTGGCAGTTGGCTAGCTTAGCTTAGCATAAAGACTGGAAATGGAGGGGGGAAACAGTTAGCCTGGCTTTGTCCAAAGGTAACTAAAACCACCTACCAGCACCTTTAAAGCTAATTAACGAATATATCTTGTTTGATCGATCCATACACAGACTGAGGCGTCACAGATTTGACCGTTTATTGCAACAAATGGAAATAACAGTGGAGCTCGGCGCCGATGGCTCCGCTCTTAAGATGCTCCCTGGATTAAGCCAAGCAGCACGCTAAGCTAAAAACCTGATGATTATACAAGAGCTAGACAGAGAATATCATTTCGGGCTTTGAGCTATGCATGCTAGGACTAGAAAGGTGGTGGTGGTGGTGGTGGTGGTGGTGGTGGTGGGGGGGGGCAGCAGCTGTGTAGCAGGGATCAGAGAGTCAATTTTAAACGGAGCGCCTTGTAGTGAGAATGGGGTGTGATTGGGATGTGACTGATAAGACGCAATCAGCTGGCTGTGAGCGGATTACAGCTGTGTGTGTGTGTGTGTGTGTGTGTGTGTGTGGGGGGGGGGGGGTATGACTTTGCTGTCCCGCACGTGAACTAACGCAACGCTTCTATTTTTATTTACCCGCGATTCAGTGGGCGCCATCGAGGTGCTGCTCTTAATGTAGCTTCTTAAGAGCATACTCTACACATTTCTGCCTTTTGAACACAACAGAAGTAGAAACGCGGTTTGAACACGTGTTGGTTAGTGAGCAGCAGAGGTGCCGGTCCAGTGGATTTCGCACAGAGCCAATCTAGCCGTTTCCACCTGTTCCCATTGGTTATGCTAAGCGGAGCGAAGCTAATCGACTGCTTCGCGTTTACCTGACAGACATGAGACCTGACGGAGGTTGTGAAGAGCACTAGGATACACATATTCTCCTCTGACTCTCAAGAGGAGATACCCTCTCCTAATATTTAAAAAGTTGGGGATACTTAAAATGTAATCTCAAGAAATTCAACAAAAGAACGACTGATTTGACAGGTGGCACTTTCTGCCTCAGATCTCTACATCGAAGGTTTATCTTTGAACGGATCAAAGAAGACGTCTTCGTCTACTCACCGTAAACATCGAGCCACACCGACTGCGAGCTGACCCCTTTCTCGTTCTGGGCTTCACAGCGGTACGTCCCGACGTCTCGAGGTCCGACCGCCGCGATGTGCAGCGTGACGCCGCGCACGTGGGTGAAGTTCTCCGTCAGGATGTGCGAAGTGCCGTCAACCTTTACTGGTTGCTGTGGATACCAGACGGCACCCTGTCAACGCCCAGAGATCTCTAGAGATTAACCCTGTCTGCTCGTCTATCCTTGCCAAGCACACAAACGCTGACACACACACACACACACACACACACACACACACACACACACACACACACACACAAGGCCGTTCGCGTCCGTACGCACACGGTAGTGCACACGGGACACACACAGCCAAGATCCTGAAGCTTAGCCAGCGAGAACTTTGACCGCTTTCACTCTCGTTCATAAGAAGAAGCAACCACTGATACCAGGTAACGAAACACATTCAAAGACAGCTGAGATTGTTTAATTGGGACCAGTTCCCTGGTTCTACAGCTGGTATTTGTGTGGTTGACTCTTCCCCTTTAAAGTCACTCCAAGGAACTTTCATGTAGTGTTGGTTCTGTTGGTCCCTGTGGACTAAAGCTGTAGTGTCTCTGAGCACCAGAGTCCCTTTAGAAAACCTCTCATTCTACTGCAGCAGGGTCTGACAGTCTGACCGGGAGCTGAGCTCTCCTCCTCCCTCCGGAGCTGCAGGTCCAAGGCTGCAGGTGAAGCCGGATCTGGGTCTGTCCACGGTGGACCGGTCTCTACTACAGGATCCGGGTCTGTCCACGGTGGACCAGGTCTCTGCTGGAGGATCTGGGTCTGTCCACGGTGGACCAGGTCTCTGCTGGAGGATCTGGGTCTGTCCACGGTGGACCAGGTCTCTGCTGGAGTCTGAGCTGAAGGAGTTTCTGGTGAACCTGCACGATTTCATCTGGTTTCACCAGAATCCGACCCGGTGGCTCCGATGACATCATAAAGAATAACTCTATAGAAACAGACCATCTTCTCTCTGATGGTCTCTGTACTGATGGAGGTCTGATAGAGGTCCAGGACTAAACTGAGACTGTTTAAAACCAGATAAAAGTTCCTCAGAGCAGCTTTAAGTCAAAGATCTGATCAAATCTAACAAGACTACAGTCAACACTCAGTGTTCAGTATGCTTCTAGTTGAACAGCACAGCACACGGCAAAGGAAGGGAAGAAGGGTCTCACCGAGCCAGGAGGGGGGACCCACTTCAGCTGGATTTCGGCGTTGACGTTGGTGGTGTTGCAGGTGAGTGAGAGATTCTCGTTCCGCGTGAGAATCACTCTTTTGGTCGCCTGCATCTCAATCACAGGAGGAGCAACGGGGACTAAAAAAAAACAAACCAAGAAAAACAAGCAAATGTGAGTGAATGTTCAACCTGCGCTCCGACAAAAATCAACCAAACTACACCCTCAGTTTCACGGAAACTCACAATGCAGTTCCACTGTGTGGGACTACGTTAACGCGGCTTTACCTGGCCTCACTGTCAGGTAGTAGTCGTGCGATCTGACGCCCTCCCGCCCGAGTCTTCCCGTGCACACGTAGCATCCTTCGAAGGCCTTTTGCGTGTCGTGGATGACGACGCCTCGCTCCGGGCTGGCGGTGAACCGGAGACCAGAGGCCGGCGCTCCGCTGGCACACGTTTCCAGGCGCAGGTTGTCCAGACTCGGATCGGTTGCCAGGCAAGGGATGGAAGCGTTGTCTCCCACTCGAGTGAGAATGTTGAACACCATTGATTTTCTGAAGGGATTGTCGGGATCTGCCAAGAAACGGAGGCGTGGGAGCTGTAAAGGGGTCTGCACGCTGAGCTGAGGAGGCTTCAGTTGGTGATCATGTGCCATGCTGTAACAACGCAACACTAACATACACTCTTTTTCCCACCACTATTTTGTTATTTCGACGTCTTGCCATATGATTATCAGAATTACTTGCTGTTTTTCCCATTACTGGCGGCGTGTTCGCTCCATTACCTGTTGAACATAACGGAAGACCACCAGCATATTTGGCAAACTGGCACTCTCTTCTTCCCACTTAAAGTTGCAGCCTTTTTCACTAAATCAAACCCCATTTTTTTTTTAATGCTATTTATGGTCTGCATTCTCAGTGGTGGGGTCCGCCATTCCCACCGGATTCGAATTGCCTAGCCTCGCAGGAAACGATGAATGTGTGGAATCGAGTTGAAGGAGGTAAATCAACTCAAGTGTTAGAGCGGTGCGTGAGATTTAAGTAAGTTGTTTGTATTACATTTAAAGTTAGGTAGCGTAGAGTTAAAGGTTTGTGCTAAGCTAACGCTCTGTCTGATCAGGCCTTAATCACTATATTAGCGTTGCACTATTTTGCCTATCATGGTCTTGAGGGTGACCGTGGCTAAGTGGAGAGCAGGGCTGTGATTGTCTTTCAATCAGAGGGTCAGAGGTTCGATCCCCGGCTCCTGCTCCACTAGTCTCATGTCAATGTGTCCTTGAGCAAGACACTTAACCCCCAAAAATTGCTCCCGTAGCTGCGCCTGATGTACTAATAACAGCCTCACTGTTTAAACGTTCACTCTCTTCGTTCACGTTCACTCCGCATCGTGAACCTTCTGCTAATGCAAAAAGCAACATCTCCCCACGACTCGCAAGACAATGACAGCGCGTCTGTCACGGCGGCGAGCAGTGACCGCAGCCGATCATCCAAACGCATCCACGAAAATAAAGCAAGGTCCAGATTTGACAGCAGATCACAACAACGTGGGTTTGTTTAAATACCAATAGCGCAGACAGACACACCAGCTGCTCTTAAGGGAATCTTCAGGATTACGTCTATGAATCTACTTTTCTTTTTTTGCTTCTTCAAATTCGTAGAACCACCAGACACGAGGAGATCCGATCTGACTCAGCTTCCATCGACCTTACGGAAGCCAAGTTGCCGAAGCTGGAATTGCTCAACGACAATTAATCAAAATCCAAACATCGCTACGTGTGTGCCTCCCGTCGTAAAAGCAGTTGCTGCGCGTTGCCTGGACGGCGTGCATGATGAATGATAAGCGCATGATGTTCGCCTGCAGCGATTGGCAGCGGGCCAAGGAGATGTGGAGTCACACAGAGGTGGAAACACAGCAACACTCCACCATGCACTCGATAAATAGTTTGAGTATTTACTCTACCTGTCCGGGGCAAAAGCTACAAACACCCACACACACCCTGCTCCCCTGTTCTCTGGATCTCAGCTCTCTCTCTCTCTCACACACACTGACACCACGTAATCTCAGCTGTACCTTTCACGTAGACGTAGATGGAGGCTCGCTCCTTGGTGCTCTCCTCCAGGCAGATGTAGCGGCCCATGTGGACGGGCAGGGCCCTGGGGATGCGCAGCGTGGACATGCCAGCCACCTTCTTCTCTCCACGCACCTTCGGCCGGTCCTCCCGCTGCCACTGCATCTCCTTATCGCCCTGGCAACGCAGCTCGAAGGGTGCGTTGAGCGGGACGACAAGGTGGAGGCCGACGGGGGTGATGGTGGGCTTGGCGTTGCCTATAGAGTGATGTGAGCGAGAGGAAAATCAACTGCATGTCAAGCATAACAACGTCACTATGAGACAATTTGTGTTTTATATATATATATATATATATATATATATATATATATGTTTAGAACAGTGGTCCCATTTTTGCCGCACTGGAGGATTAACAGGTTAACCGATAAATGTTAATAATGAGTTTGGCAATTTTGCCGTCGCCATCTTGGATTACGGCAACCAATGAACAGGAAGTGACCATATCTGGACTGAGGAGGAGTGACGTAGAGACACCGTATACGTCTCTGGTAGAGACCTGTCAATCAGCGTGTAGCCCCGCCCCAAAATCATCCCCTGCTTTATGGTCTGTTTGACTCTAAATGGAGCATAATGTACTAAATGAACATCATGCTGTATTGAAGAAGACTGTAAACCAGAGATTGAGACCATAAACTCACGTTTACAATGTTTACTGAGGGAATAAATCAAGAGAGAAGTAGAGTCATTTTAGACTAGACTTCTATACAACCAGAGGAGTCGCCCCCTGGTGGACACTAGAGAGAATGCAGCTTTAACACATGAAGCTTTGGCTTCACTCGGTAGAACCCGAGGTTGCCGCCTGGATACAAGACTCGAGAGTCATTTACTTAAAATCATAGATGGTGTTAATATTGACATTTCTTCACAAATTAAAAAAAAAAAATCTGCATTTCATGGTTGAAAAATGGCTAGAAAATCCGTCTGTTTTAAATCAAACGTAACCTCTATGAAGCATTACAATCACAGCACAGCTCATATATAACGGCTGGCTAGTTAGCTAGCTAACGTTAGCCCGCTAAACGCACCATGTGTTTATACTAAAGTTACACCGCTTACAGAAGATGAGCTATAGGAGCAGTTCCATGGACTTCAGCGCCACGCCGTCATGTTCCAAAGCGAGGACAGATATAAGTATTAGAGATCCTCAAAGTTGAGCAACGCTACAAGAGTAGAATCATGTTCTCACCGCTCGTGTCAACATCTGCAAAGATTCACGTGATTCACTGAAACGATCTCTGATCCAAAGGCAAACAACCGGATCATCCCCTCCTTCACACTAAGAAAACACACAAACAGGATTTCTTCTGGCTCTCTTTCCCGTAATTGATTGGGAAGTTGTTTTTTAGTTATACGCAGCTGGTTACACCGATATACTGTAAATATAAAAACAAAGCGAAGTCCACTGTAGTGACCCCTCAGCATGGGGTTATAGCCTCGGTGTGGATGCTGTGAGCAGGTCAAAGACATGACATAAACAGTGGAAAGCATGCAGTGCTTCATAAGACGACCTCCGAGTGTCCTGACCACCGTGCTAAAGGTTTGTAAAATACGATTTAGATCATTCAAGAAACACCAACGTTCCTATTTCTCACTCTGGACTTCAGATTGTTTTGGCTCTCGTCCAGGTTAGGAGGCTCAGTGTGACATCGAGGAGGCGAATGAGTAATATTTAGGTCGAGGTATTTTGTTTTATTGAAGCCACCTGTGACAAAAACACTGCAGGAGTGCGGCTGCAAGCTTCCTCTGGTGAGACGGCATGCAGGAGTGTTGAAACACGTGGCTGCATTATGAACCGGGGGGGGGGGGCAGAGGGGCCAGCGTGCCAAGACCGAGACCTTCCGATGGAAGTGGAAAGCCGGGGCCCTCAGTGTGCCCAGCGCCCCTGTATGGGTGCTTGTGGCGTGAGATAACCACTAAAGCCCCTTAGACCCCTCGGCGCTTCATGGTGTGAGGGCCCACAGACCCCTTCACGTTTAAAACACAAGCAAGCCTATCACAAGGACCCTCCAGACCCCTCACGCTTCCAGTGTGAGGGCCAATAGACCCTTTGAAGTTAAAAAACTTAGCTGACCACCAGGGCCCCCAGACCCCTTCTAGTTTAAAACCTAGGTCAGCTGACCACGGGGGCCTCCAGACCCCTTGTGGTTTAAAACCTAGGTCAGCTGACCACGGGTGCCTCCAGACCCCTTGTGGTTTAAAACCTAGGTCAGCTGACCACGGGGGCCCCCCAGACCCCTTGTGGTTTAAAATGTAAGTCAGCTGACCACCAGGGCCCCCAGACCCCTTCTAGTTTAAAACCTAGGTCAGCTGACCACGGGGGCCCCCCAGACCCCTTGCTGTTTAGAATGTAAGCTGATCACAAGAGCCACCTCGGGCCCTTTGAAACCTACAGTTTGAGGGTCCCTGGGAGCCTCTCCACTTAAAGCATGAACAACCCGACCCGTCCTGATAATAAATAGTTGTCTACCATAGTTAACCTCCAGGTTTCTATTGTAAAGAGACATTTAAAGTCTAAATACGTATCGATCATTATAGAGAAAATAAACATCATGATGACATCCAACAGAATCCTCCCAGCCCTGCTTTGATATAGAGACATCTCAAGCATGACCACAAACAGGGTGTGGTGGTGATGCTGCGGGTGATTGAAGGACAGAAGCGCTTAAATGCATAGAATCACAGGACAGCAAACAGCGATGTATCATTGCGCAGAAACGGTTCCGTTTAGCTCTTGTGTTTGCAGAGCGGCTAACAGTGTGATCTGACGCCAAGGGTTGGAGAAAACAGCTTCTACAAGTTCTTTATCTGAGGCATCAGTTAACGCTGTGTGTGTGTGTGTGTGTGTGTGTGTGTGTGTGTGTGTGTGTGTGTGTGTGTGTGTGTGTGTGTGTGTGTACTGATTACGCGCGTGAATTAGGTCTGTGTAAACGGGCTGGAGGCACAACTTAATGGCATCACATGACAGGCGAGCCCTGTGCGCGCACACACTGGGTAAAGATGTAGGCATGTCGTTCAATCCCCCCCCCACCCCCCCATGATGCCGTGACCACGCTCTCAAAGCTGTCGGTCAGATGGAAACAGCGGGCAGAAGAAAAGAAGAGTCCACCTGATGGAGGAGGCTCCGCCGTATAAACCGAGCGCGCATGGAGCGCAGCGCTAAACAGGAACACTTGTGTTTCGGCGCAGATGGCTCCGTGCGCGCCAGCTTCTCCATAAAACAAACGTTTACGAGCCAAGTTTGGCAACTTTCCTGACGAGATTAAGAAAAAAAGCAGTTGACTTCGAATTGACTCGCGCACAAACAGAATAAACACGTCTTTAAAAAAAAAAAGTGAGCTCCAAATAATAAAGACAGATACACGTTTGCGCATTAAAAAAAAAGCCAATTAGTCGAAGCCAACGTCTCCCCTAAAATGGTCCATTTACTCCACGCGGGTTAACAAGTGAGACATTACATAAGCATGCAAACCAGTTGCAGAAACGCCAGCTACTTTGCATGCTTCCTCGGAATCAGGAGTTGCCACTATATTTCCATAAAGACGGTTTATCTGCGGGGAAAACCGCATGAACCTGCAGCGTTTCCTCGAGCACAACGACGGCGAAAACATCTATTTGCATAGCGCTCAATGTTTAGTACTCAGCACCCTATGCTTTATTATGATTATTATTATTATTAATGGCGCCCTGGCCTCTGAATAAAACATGAATTATTAAAAGATATAGGCTTCCAGATCACGCGGCCGAAGTCTCCGCTTTCCTCATCGGGTTTCAAGCGACTTCGCTTCAGATGTCGTTGCGGCGGAACAAAGACAAAGTGGTGGAAAATGCATCACGAACGGCGACGCGACTACAACTCCCGGTGGTGTGGATTGTCGGGGCTGAAGGGAGCCGGACAGCCGCAGTCATTTAAGAGATACAGTCCCACCACCCCCCCCTCCTCCAAAACATACATAAAACAGCAACAAGTTGCCCAGCGCACACATGCCTCGTGCCTCACCTGGATGGAAGGTTAACTGCAAACACACAGCCAGCAGTATCCAGTGGTATTCCATAGTGATTATTCCATGGGTCTAGCCGTGAAGGTGAGCCTCTCCGGGGTTAAGGTGTCTCTACTCTACTCAGCTCGCGCGCGTCGGAGTTGTGGAGAAGTTGGAGCCTAGGCGACGTGTAAGAGAGAGAGGCGCACTTCCACAAGCGTTTAATTAAAGGCGCAGACGCTCAGTGGAGCCGCGCAACAAACGCAGCAAGCAGCCGTCGCACATATCCGCAAACATTGCTGTGGAGTCGAGGGGTGGGGAGACGAGACGGGGAACGACCGGGTCGGCGTGTGTGTGTGTGTGTGTGTGTGTGTGTGTGTGCGTGTGACTCTGACTGACTGTGGCGTCAACAACATGTTTATATGGGGAGCCGAGTGGTGGAGCCTATTACTCACGAGGGGAGGGAGGCGTCGTGGGACCTGTCGTCTGCTTCACCGACAAAGACGCAGCGCGGAGACGCAGAACACACAGAAGTCCAGCGCGCACTTTTTATATTCTTCATCTGTTATTTGATAACAGATCGAAGTCTCATCTTCAATAAAAACACACTCTGAACACACGATCCTAATTACGTCTCTGCAGTATGTTATCATTTGAAATCATTCAAAAGTAAAACAAGAACATCACATAATGACCCTTTGTGTTGTCCCTCATGAGACCACGCATGACGGGGTTTTTTTTTCCTTCTTCTAGTAGCATGGCACTCACACACTGCCAGAGTTGGCCTAGTTTTCCATTGGCTCAAACACGCAAGCCAGGTCTGGTCTCTGCATCATGTTGAATTAGCATTTCCATTTTGCTATTGAAAACAGCCGTTTATGATCCCAACGACAGCAAAGTTCGCCCTGAAGTTATTCCCTTTGGTTGCTCGTATAACAGACCTCGTTATCGGTCGGTGATCAAAGACGTGAGCGTCACAATTCAGAGGAAACCATTAGGTTTGTTCTTCCCTCATCCTGGGACATGATAAACCACTTCACCTTTAATTAACATACTTATGAGCCAACATTTGTACATCTTCAAAGATGAGCATCTTAAGTGGTTTAACCAGTTGTTGCATCACATGTTGCACACTTGAAGGACATTTCAGGTAACTATTCCTATTCTACTATGGAAGCGCTGCAATTAAAGGTTAAAAAAAAAAGACCGTTGATTTAGTTCTGCACCTCCAAAAAGTTAAGGGGGGGCGGGGCTTGTGAGAGACCGATTAAAAGAAGAACGAACAAAATCGGAGTAGCAGAGGCGGAGACAGCTTGACTTCTATTCCTTACGATGAGTAAAGCTTCAAAAAACCTCCTGGATCCTACATCTCCCAGAATGCACCTTCAATAACTTATCGTTCATGTTCGGCCCTGAAAACACTCCACGCCCTGAACTTATTACCAGTTCATAATCAAGCAGCAACCACCCGTGCTGAGAAATTAAGCCAAACGCAGAAATGCCTAAAGCTGCAGTTCCTCAAACGGCCACTTGAGGCTCCAAAAAGCGAGTCAATCCCCCATAGACCTCTATGTTAAAACGAACAACTTCACCGCCGAAATAAACGTGTTTACAGCCCAGTATAATGACAACTATGTGCAGAATGTATGTATAACGCTCCCGTTTGAATTATATTAATTCTTAAATGTAGGGGTGTGGCCTCTTTGAGTGACAGCTCCACTTACAATCCACCTCTTTGCCTATTTTTTAGAGTTAAACTTTCATTCAATAAAAGTCCCATATTATTTAGCTGCTTACTCGTCCTCCCCACAGTATCAGTAGACTTGTTTTACTGAAGAATTGACTTACGTCGCTAATTTGACGATGAACACATTTTCCTGTGAAGTTCACAATAAAAGCCGTTATTAGCTTTTATTTTGAAGCTGCAAAATCAATGTGTTTTCATCAGCAGGTCTCAGCTGTGCTCCAGGTTTTTCTCGGCTCTTCCCTTTAGAATCTCCTGTGGAGAGAATCTCCTGTGTGGTGTGTGTGTGTGTGTGTGTGTGTGTGTGTGTGTGTGTGTGTGTGTGTGTGTGTGTGTGTGCGGGGGGGGGGGGTGATGGAGACCTACGTTTGATAAATTGATTGCGTCCACATGCCGTCCTCACGTCCTCACGGAGACGTAAACTCAACGAGAGCCAGGCCACTTCAGCATGCGGTCTGGCTTTTGGGATCCCAACGCAAGGGAGATCCGGTCTCACGCAGCGTGCCGACACTGCAGCTACCGCCTCCTGGTGCGATCGGATGAGCAGATCGCCGTCGCAAAGACGAGAGAGTCACCGCGGCCTGCAGCCCGGCGGTGGTTTCATCTAGAACAGGCCCGACAACAAACTGATGGCTATCAATGCCACACTGGTAGCAGAGCTGGAAAAACAAACGTATGCACAAGGTGCAATATCGGAGTAAAGTTAAGAAGTAAGACAAGTTGAATTTTTTCCCATATGTTACTAAGTTAAGTCTGTTATTGTTATTAGTGCCTTGCTTTTGCTGCTCTGTCTGTCAAAGCACTTTGTAAACTGGTTATAAATACAGTTATTGTTATTAGAAAGCTCGGTAGGCTACGCACATCCAGTATATTCTCTACAACTTGTAAGGTGCGCCACTAATGTCTGCCTCTATTCAAACACAACATTTGCATAATTTTGCCTTTTCTGTTGGTAAACACAGGCTGGGGAGACGTCCAGTGTTTACTGTCTGATTTAACGTGGCCTCATGCGATTGGCTTCGGATGTGGCCGAAACACCAAAAAAAAAACAAAAAAAAACGCCGTGAGTGAGTGAGTGAGTGAGTGAGTGAGTGATGAGATACTTCAACAAACCAGACTGCGGGTTGGTGGCGTTTATAAGCCGAGACCACGAACACCGCTACTGCAAAACCCATTTCAACAAAGCTCAGGAAATCTGAGAGGCATGTTTAAGAAACAGGTCATTACTCAAAAACAAGGTTGAGGACAAATGATGCAGGTGGTGGAAGCATGTAGCTTCATGTGGCACAACAAAAATGTTCTGAACTTCTTGTAGTTAAATCACTACCTGCTCAGTAAGTACAGCATAGAGCTGTGGTTCTCAGCTGGTCTGGCTGCGGGACCCACCATCACCCCTTAATGACAAACTTCTCAAATGTGTTCAGTGAAAAGCCTCATGTAGTCGGAGTCGTACTCGCGGTTCACTCAATTAGCATGAAAACAAACCGTGTGGTTGTTCTTCTATACTGTGAAATGGGCGTCTATTAGCATTACAAGGCATTAACGCCAAATACTGTTAAAGAGTGTGAATAACTCCGCTGCATTAACAATCCCCTTCAAAATAAAAGCACAGGATTTTTTTATTTTTTCAGGCAAAGTTATCGCGACCCACTGAAAATGGGTCCGCGACCCACTTTTGGGTCGCGACCCACCAGTTGAGAATCACTGGCATAGAGAGAGGCATCTTCCAGTGTCACTTTATTTTGGAAAAAGACATGCACAATAGTCAATTATTTAGAGACAAATATTTGTCTTGATCCTGTTTGAATTGCGCCATTAATTAAAACATATCGTTTGCCAATTTAAAAGATAATTTGGCAGATCAACAAAGTCTGGATTTGTCGTAGCATCATTAACTAACAACGTCTCTCGTCTCTCACAATGCTAGCTAGCTGACTTAGCTATGGTTCACGCACAAATGCAACGTTTTCTTGATGTGTTTCAGAGCTTCAGAGAGAGACTTCTGGGTGTGTCGTTTCCCTTATTACATGTTTTCACATTCTTTTGCAACAAAATGCAACTTTCTGGACGTGCAACATTATCTTTGAACTTTTTTTTTGGGGGGGGGGGGGGGGGGGGGGTAATAAGGTCCCGTGGTTATCCACCAGAAGGGGCGGGACTTCGCCTCTCTCTCCTCTTATAGTTTGCGTGATTAATCACGAGCGCTTTAGGTACCTGACCCACTTGGTGCTGCAGGCCGACGCATTCATATGTTTATTTGACAGAAGACTCATCTGACAGGGCTCCCTTGAGGAGAGTTTGAAGTAACAAGTTCCTGTATTCATTAGTTTTGGACCCTTAAGCAGAACAAAATAATGCTTGTTGTAAAAATGTCTCACCGCCATTAAAAGATATGAACCATAAACTCAAGCCTAAATAGATTCTTACTGTCATTTAATATCTTTCGCGATCACTTCTCATAACGTGAGCGCCACAGACGACCCTTAAAGGCTCTAATGGCCTGAAACCAAACCTCTAATTTAACTTCCTCGAAGCATTAACTCCTGTAAAAGACCCATCAATTATCACACATTGATTTTTCCATTCACATAACTGTCTTTCAGGGTAACGGAAAAAGGTTTCTTCCTTTCTGATCAACATGTGAAAACGGGTTGTTGTCAAATTCAGAAACACGGTTATTGAATGGGGGAAAAAAAACAAATGTATAATGCACAAAACCAATGCTATATTTTGAACACGTCCTCTTTAGCCCGATCATCTCTACCTATAAATACTCGGTTGTAACGTGAGAATGTTTTGTCTACGCCGTGATCAGATAGAAGAAGCCCTCTCTTCCCTCTCGGCCTCCATGACAAAGCTCTTACAGCGTCTCTCTCTCCGAAAACATTGGAGGAAGACGCTGAGCGACATAAGTAGCCTTCATGCTAACTCATGTTTGTTTAAGTCAGTACCCGCCCACTTATGAGCAGCGGTTACCAGAAGTCAACTTTGCCTTTCGCTGCTTCTGTGATGGATACACAACTATCTCCTTTTTTATTCATTATTTTATATAAGCTTATGGAAAAGAAATGTAACATTTGTGAAGAGCAATCGTATGAATTTTGGTTTTAGTTCAAATTCTGAAGTCAAACCGCATCTTTGATAGAAACACGATGAGGTCGCTGTCACACAGAAACGTGCACGTTTCAGGCTTAAAAACAGCAACAAGTGTGAGATTTTGATCTAATTGATTGATGTCATGACAAAAACATTTCATAATCATGTTCAGACAGCTTCCATAATGTCTATAACGGTGTCCATTTAATGAAATAATGGCCAATAATAATAATATTAATAATAATAACAGGGATTTGATGCCAGAGGCAACTTCAAACCTGTACAGTTTTGTGACGGCTGACAGAATGTATAAACACCTGGTTCTGCGGTAGTTCATGCTTCAGTTTTAATAATAACTCACAAGGTGAAAAAAAATACCAACCACATCCTGTAGCTGCAGGTAAAAATGAAAAACCTTTTAACCCTTTGCGCTTTTCAGTTGCCTTTTTACTTTACAGTGTGTGTAAATGAAGACATGTGAGCCCCCCTGGGGGCGTCGAAGTGATATATTTATTATAGGTTGGGCCCCGGGGGGGGGGGGGGGGGGTAAATTATGGGAACAGTATAATATCCAGTGTGTGCTAACGTTCATCATGTTTTACTCAAACAGCGATGCTTTGTGAAGGCCGACATTAGTTCTCACCGTCTCTGTTATTTCAACAACACCAAAACTAGTCTTCAGGTTGTTTGTGTGTTTGTGCTGAACCGTTTTTGCAACCAGAGAACAGGAAGTGACCGTATTTGGACTGCGGAGGAGTTACATAAAGACTCCATTTACAAGGTAGCCCTGCCCTAAAGCATCCCCTGCTTTATGGTCTGTTTGACTCTAAATGGAGCATAATGTACTAAATGAACATCATGCTGTATTGAAGAAGACTGTAAACTAGAGATTGAGACCATAAACTCATGTTTACAATGTTTACTGAGGGAGTAAATCGAGAGAAGTAGAGTCATTTTAGACTAGACTTCTATACAACCAGAGGAGTCGCCTCCTGGTGGCCAGTAGAGAGAATGAAAGTGTTGCGTTATCTTGGCTTGCTAGCGAGCTAACTTAGCTATATTCCATGCACCGATGTAACTTTAACTTGTCAAATGTGTTTTATCCAGCGACTCTTTTTTATCAACAGTTCTCTGTGGCAATTTGACTAGAACAAAAGAAAAAAACGTCAACTGCTGTTAGTTTTTATGGTGACAACCGCCTCAGTTGGGCCATAAAGAGTTGTCGCAGCTCGCCGGGAAGAGAGCTGACGCAGCTCCGGAGACTGGCTAGTTAGCTAGGTGACGTTAGCATGTCCTTCTCCTAAGTGGTGAGTCTGAGACTTGCCATAAGTCAGTATAGTTTATATATGAAAGTTTACTACGCTACAACGGTCGCAATGGCAACGGTATATATAACAATGGCCGCCGTTCTGACCATCCAGCTATGTTAATGAATGTCCCTTCTATTCTTATTTAATTTCTACTGCTGTATTGCAGTTTTTCTCCATTGAATACACACAAAAAATGGAAATATGCAATCATGGAATTTCAGACACAGTCCAAGAGTCCAGACTGCTAAACTCTAAGCACAATTCCATTGTTTTCCACCCAATTAGAAATCAACCAGGACTGAAATCTTCAGGATTGACATTTCAACACCCATCAATTGTCACACGTGGATTTTTCAATTCACAACAATGTGTTTTCGGAAAACGGAAAAGGTTCCTTTTGCCTGCCAACATGTGAAGACACGTGTGACAGCAGCTTGTTTTTGTTGAAAGCATCATGATAATTCAAAGGGAACGACCAGCACCAGAAGAAGCCAACTTTGCTTTCACCTTTGACTCTGTAATCATTTACTCTACCATGTGGTCTGTAATTTACATGTGATTTAGTGCGGCGTGCAACTCAATACTGGTGTTGACAGCAGGTGACGTGGGCAGAGATGCTGCTTGCATCCAGGGTATAATTTACCTTCCGTTCCATTGCATTCATTTTGGTGGCAATGGGACTGCTGAAGCGCAAACTAGCTAGAAATAAAGCAGGCACATCCTGGTTATCAAAGTGAGACTTTGGCATTCATAACAAAAGCACTGACACAGAGTGAGATGAAAAACAAAGCAATTAAATTACACAATTTGCATGCGATGTCAATGAATAAACAAAGGAACGTACATAGAAATTGGAGGGAACACGAAAACCATATTGGCTATCAAGACCTGAAGGAATCTTAGCTGTAATTGAAAGAACCAGATTTGAGCCAGAAAACCACACTTTGAAATGTGTGATCTATTTGCGAATCTCCTCCATGAGCAGAACTGTAATTATTATAATAGTTATAAAACCAAAGATCCTTGGAACATCAGTAAATCCATATGTTTATTAAAGAAAGCTCATGTAATTTAAATTATGGTTTCAGAGACTTTGTTTCCTTCATTCTAGTGACTTTTAAAGAACTGAAATCTGGTTATCTTAAATACTTCTGAAGAAGATTAATAAGATTCAACAAACCTGTGTCTGCGGAAACGTACAATGCCAACGTATTATTGTGGCGAATGGGTTGGTTATGTAGAAGCTAATGGACAAGTTGAGTTGAGCGGGCATTCCCGTTTTAATCAACTTAGCCAGACGGTCAGAGAGGCTGCCATTTTTATGTGTATCGTCACTGAACTAAGCCAACGTCTGTATAAAACCATGTACCATTTTAAGTATTGCAGAATTAGCAAGATAGCTAGCTAACTAGTGGACAGCTGGCTAGTTAGCTAGCTTGCTATTTCCACCATGCTTTATTGCTACACTGGCTCAGAAAATTAGCCAAACAAAGTCTGGTGGTCAGTGGCAGCATTGGGTCTGACAGGTTCACCGCCTCACTCCACGTCGCTTTGGAGAAGGACAAGCTAACGTTAGCTACCTAGCCAGCCAACGCTTTACGGCCCAACTGACGTGTGGTGTCACCATAACAACAACAATCACCGTTTTCTTTTATTCCAGTCGAATAACCACAGAGTCTTTTCTACTCCTATTTTATTTCCCTTACATTTACCTTCTGATAAAAGTGTAGTTTTATCTGAGAAGTCCATAACAGTTTTTTTGTATTTCATCACATGTTCAGTATCAATGCCTGAGCTACTCAGTGCTCAACAAGGATTCATGGCAGTATTATTACCAACAGCTATTTTGAAGTACAAATCATACCACTATACAAGTGTAGTGAGCTCCTCATTGGACCCCTCATGGTTCCCAAGACCACAGGGTCAGAATGACTACTGCTGTTAAAAAAAGAGCTTTTATCACTTGAAGTACTCTATAGTGTGAATTGTCAACTTTGCACTTCCTTCAATTTTATACATATCACATGAACTCGTTGCAATCTCTACTCACAATAATGCTTTGTTTGTTATGAGCAATAAACCTATCAACGTGATGCTAACAGACTGCAATGAACCTCTGAGAGTCACAAGAGAGGAAGTAGCAGGTCTGGCACAGCGATATTCTAATAGTGTCTGCCCTCCGCTCGTACAGCGGGGAGGCCCCAGCCGTCAGTTATCACACTACACGCATTAAAAACAGTTTCCCAGAGAGGGAAGGCCGTTTGGTGCGTGAGTTCGGACACATTTACAACGTAGATATGACTGGAAATTGCAGCGTTTGAGAGAGGAGATGTTTTGATGTTTTACCAAAGAAACTTTGCTTAGATATGAAACTAGACAACTATCATTCCCTCCGTAGCCTTTTGTTTTAGTTTCAAATAGGATTGGGAACAGGCAGATGAGAAAAACCAGTGGGAATAAGCTTCAGCAACGCTCCTGCAGCATTCCCTACAGGCCTCGTTTGCTTAAGCCAATATTGACATAGCCAATGAAAGCAAGGTGTAACAACCCAGTTAAGGAAATACTGTTGGAACCTAAGCTTTGTTTCTGCAACCGTGTTTCCACACAGCTATACTGTCTTCTCAACTACGTTACGAGGGCAACTTAATTTCTCGTGGCTCTCGCAGTTTTAAAGTGTTTTAAACACGTGGTTAAATCAAAACAAAATTCCAAAAGCGCAAAAGAATTAGTTGGTTAGGTTTACGCAACAAAACTACTTGGTGAGAGTGATTGATTAACAAAACATCATGGTTTGGCTTAAAGTTAAACAAGTTAACGTCAACTTTGGGTTTCACAAGAGACATAAGCAGCAGTGTCCTGGGTGAAAGTCCTGTTTGTCCAGGATGAAAGTCCTGTTTGTCCTGTTGTAAAGTGAAATAAAACAATATAAAAATACAACAACACTACTTGGTTTGATTGGCTTGACTACATTTGTTTTACATTATTTAAGCTGCAGACCTAAATTAAAATAAGTGAACTTTGACTTTTTGTTTCACACAGAACATGAACAGCTGTTTCCTGGGTGAAAGTCCGGTTTCTCTTGTGTTTGGCCTGTGTCGCAGTTGTAAAAAGTTTTAAACATGTTATTGGCTTTGAAAATTGAAACAAAACTACTTGGTTAGGTTTAGTAAAACGTTATTTATTGTTACGTTATTTAGGTAAAATAACTAAACATATACTTTGGATTCCACAAAGGGATGTGAATAGCGGTCCCCTGGGTGAAAGTCCTGTGTTTGTTCTGTGCTGCAGATTTTAACAGTTTCAGACATGTGGTTAACAAAACAAAGTAAACAAGGCAACAAATCTACTTTGATGAGTTTAGGTAACAGAACTACTTGGTTAGGTTTAGTAAAAAAACATAATGGTTTGGCTTAAAATGACTAATTTAAGCTATGTGCGTAAACTAAAATAAGTGAAAGTTAACATTTGGTTTCAAACAGGACATGAACAGCAGTCTCCCAGGTGATAGTCCTGTGTTTGTCCTGTGTCTCAGTTTTAAATGTGATTATTGCCATAAATTGACAAAAAAAGGAAAAAACTCCAACACATCGACAAAACCAAGTTATAATTTTGTGAAAAACATTGTGGTTTGGCTTAAAATGAAACGTTTGTTACGTTATTTAAGCTGTGGGCATACATTTAAAATGAATGAACATTGACTTTTGTTTTCACTGTGTTAATCCTGTGTCACAATGTTAGACCATTTTAAACATGTGGTGAACATTGTAGATTGGAACAAAACATGCAACTAAACTACTTGCTTAGGTTTAGTTAAAAACATCATGGTTCGGCTCAGAATGACTGTTTGTTACATTATTTAAGCTACAGAAGTTGATTAAAATGAGTGAATGTTGGCGGAAATAAAAACATCACAGTTTGACTTTAAATTACTAAATTTGTTATGCAATTTAAGCTATTTATCTGGCACAAAGTATGTTTTCCCTTAAAATGTAATTCACAATGCAGTTATGTTGTACTGGGACCCTAACTTTTAGGAGACAGGGCTGTGCTGAACCATGAAATGAGTGTTAGGACAAACATTGAATGTTTTAAAATGTGCTATTTGGCTCCTGTATATCACCAGTCTTCATTGAAGGCAGTAACCTCCGTGGTATTTCGCCATCTGTTGCAGTTTATACTCAGAGCCGTGGTAGAAGGCTTCGTGACCTCATGGTGCTTAATCAATGTTACATTTATAGCAGGTGTTGACCAGGGTCCCTTGATCTGTGTCTCAGTTTGACAGGATAACTATAGGCTTCCATCTTTTTCCTAGTTGGATTTTGTGTAAAAAACTCAAAACTCTTGCTGGAATACATCAAGTAAAAGATGGAGCATGTGGAGGACAGGTGTGTTTGGGAGGGGAGTTACTCGGTTTGTGGATCATGGAGGGTTTGGGAGTCAATCAGCTGGTTAGACAGATCTTTCCTGACAGCAATTTCACCGACCCAGAGTACAGCCAGACTGGATCATTTGAAAATAAACTTATTTTAAGTTTGTATTACTATACATTTTTGTTTACACACCCATTCATCTAATTTATTCTCACTCGTTTCTACTCAATACAAGAGCCTGGTGTCCAGATTTAAATATGGTTTGATGTTCACACCCTTCTCCAAGAACACAAAGAAAAATCATTTTGATCCCCAGACCAAGGAACCAGATCTACGGTAATCATCCACAGTGGTTTGCAGCCAGACTGTGACAAACAGCTGTTTGCGTAACAAGTTGTAATATTTTTTGATATACGTTTTTTTTTTAAATTGTCGAGTACTTTTACAGTGTTGTTGCATATCTTAAATACAAAAGGTGGGAAATCAATGCCAGAAACAGAGAAAGATCAAACAAATATGAACAGGATTAACAGTATGAATCATAATACAAACGTTATGGTTAACGTTATGGATTATAAAAATACAAACAGGTTAACAGTTAAATAACATATTTAGGTTATGGATCAGCATAATTGGGGTTGTATATACGTATGAATTTATCAGATTTATGGTATAAGTAGTGTAACAGGACATGATTATGTCCAAGATGAGTTGTAACTCACTTACATGTCATTTTTACAAATTAGAATGTAAATTGTAAATATGTCACTATAAAAAATGTACATTTAATTAGTCAAAATACACTTTGGTCTATAATTTCAACAACAGATAGCATGCAGTATGGATTTGCGTAGTAAGAGATCTGTAAATATGTAACCGGTTGTATACGGACCCAAATGCAACACACAAGATTCCAGGGATCTTTTGGCTTTTATTACAAACTTCCAGACACAGCAGGCAGAGATAATCAGAGTCAGGATCAGAAGGCTGGTGGGTTTAACCGGGAGTCAGGCAAGACGGGTAGAACAGGGGCGGGCAGGGTCGGTGACAGGAGATCAGTCCGTGAGAGAGTGCTGGAGAGCCTGGCATCGAAAACCGAAGAACAATCTGGCAGCGTGTGTCTGGCAGGCAGGAGTCTATATGGGGGCTTGATTAGTGATCAGAGACAGGTGAGTGAACAGGTGAAGGGAGGTAGACTGACGAGGAGGGACTTCTCCGCTGGAGCTGAACCCCTTTCATCGCTTCAGGCGTCTGCAAGTCATCGCAGTTTTCTTCTCACACGGACAACAAGACAATTATGATTCAGCAGCTGCGACAGAGGAATCCACGGCCTGCTGATCACTCGTTCTGCTCCACACATGGAGTTCAGTATTTTGAACGTTGAACCATTATGATGGATTCTGTTCAAACCAAATGCTTTTTTTAACTACTTGGGCCGTTAGTGCTCAATTCACTGTGACTTAGAAAACATGTTCAAATAGACAAAACAAAAACAATTGAAGGAAATTCAATTTTCAAGAAAACGCTGCAAGGAATGAAAAATCGGTCAATTAGATGAACGGAAGTCACAGTGAACACCATGGAAATTAGACTTGAGGCGCATTTCTGTATTTGTTTGGTTTTTCTGTATTTAAAGTGCATTTCTGTATTTTGTTGTTTTCTGTATTTGTAACACTTGTGTCTCTATTTCTGCTTTTCTCTGTGGTTGTGTTTTTGCAGTGCTTCTCTCTATTTGGTTGTGTTTTCTGTATTCCTAGTTTTCTGTGATTGCGATAGTGAGTTTTCTGTGATTGTGGTAGTGTGTTTGCGATAGTGAGTTTTCTGTGATCGTGATGGTGAGTTTTCTGTGATTGCAATAGTGACTTTTCTGTGATTGTGGTAGTGTGTTTGCGATAGTGAGTTTTCTGTGATTGCGATAGTGAGTTTTCTGTGATTGCGTTGGTGAGTTTTCTGTGATTGTAGTAGTGTGTTTGCGATAGTGAGTTTTCTGTGATTGCGATAGTGAGTTTTCTGTGATTGCGATGGTGAGTTTTCTGTGATTGCGATGGTGAGTTTTCTGTGATTGCGATAGTGAGTTTTGTGTGGTTGTGATAGTGTGTTTTCTGTGATTGTGATAGTGAGTTTTCTGTGATTGTGATAGTGAGTTTTCTTTGGTTGTTGATGGTGTGTTTTGTGTGATAGTGATAGTGAGTTTTCTGTGATTGTGATATTGAGTTTTCTGTGATTGTGATAGTGAGTTTTCTGTGATTGTGATAGTGAGTTTTCTGTGGTTGTTGATGGTGTGTTTTGTGTGATAGTGATAGTGTGTTTTCTGTGGTATTTGTGCTTCACTGGGGAGCGGTATCCTGAGGGGAGTCTGTGGCAAACAAATATAACAGTGACAATAAATGTTCTTGTTCAACTTGGGCAACAACTTGTTTTTTTCCCTTCAACTAGTGATAAATGCACAATAAAATGCATGAAATAACAATATGTCAGTGTCACTCTCTACCCATCACCCAGAGGTGAGAATAATTCACTTGTTGCTCTTTGCTGGTTAGAACATGTTGCAGATGAAGACGGATTCAGTTCAGGTGTCACTGAATCAGTAAAGCAGCAGCTGTATTGACTCTTCCTGACCACTCCAGGACTACAACCTCCTCCACTTCGATCAGTTCAAAAAGGCCTAAAGCTGCAAAACACGTTCTGTTAAAACAGTTTTGGGAGACGAATGCACTTCGACTTTAGCGAGTCTATTTCTGTCAGTCTGGCATAAGAAAGGAGTAAATGTTCCCCCGCTTCAGCCCGAGGCTCCTACAGTTTGCCAACACAGCCCGCTGTCACTGGTCACATGAACGGTCGGGTGTCATCCCCAGGCCAAGGCCAGAAGTCAAAAAGCACATGACTACTATTGGCTCAGGAGCACATGCATCTACACAGAAAAAAAGCCCCACACATCAAACTCCCAGAACACCTCAAGATTTTAAAAAAATAAATAGTTTTTTATGCACAAACAAGCCTTCACCAGTAAAAAGAAAGCAGCCGCATGCACTTCACTTTGAGTAAACATTGTTGTGTTCAGCTGAAACCTTCCAGAGAGCACCGAGGAGCAGACGCCTTCAAATGAAGAGATGGGGGGGGGGGGTGTAAGTGGAAGTTAAAAAGAAAACAATCATCACTCTGTGCAGAATCAAGATGCCTGAGAGGAGGAGTGTGTGTGTGTGTGTGTGTGTGTGTGTGTGTGTGTGTGTGTGGGGGGGGGGGGGGGGTAGATGGTGACAGTTCATCGCTTCAACACATTTTGTCTCGGAGGCAAAGAGTCCGCCGGGAAATTTATCGTGAATTAAAATTTGGAGCAAATTTGTGGGAATTGCTTTTTTTTCTTTTTTTCTCAGTTTAGTACCAACTGAGCGTGGTCATCATGTAATGTGAGGCAGACATTAATGTTTAAATACACTACGTGGCGGAGTGGAACCGAATAGCTGGGTGTCCGGTGTCCTCGACAATCACCACCATAGTTTAAGACCAAGTGGTGCTTGTCAAACCTGAACCGTCAAAGACTTCGAAGTACCCTGTCATGGATCATAAACATTATGTTGATGATCTAAACGCATGTATTCAGTGTCTGTAGTGGGTGGAGCTATACACGCTTTTTATGGAACAATTTAGAAAATATATGCTCGCAAAATCCGGAAAAAAACGTGGCAAAAATGTACGTGCGATAAATGTAAAAACATACTTTCAACACAACAGACAAAGTCATATTTTGGCGTCACTGGTTTTTATTGAACTCTCAGACTCCCGATGAGATATTTAATAACTAATTATTGAAGAAGTATTGTCCATGTACTTCTCCAACTCTCACAGCTAGAGTAAATAAACACTTTGATTTTTTTAAAAGGAGCAAGATGTGACCAAACAAAAGTTGGCTTAGTAACTTAGAGGAATACATATAAAAGTAAGTCTTAAAACTCTGGATTCCCGTAGTGCCACAGCCTCCAGCGCTCTCATATGATTCCTGAAAGCAAACTGTCCTCACAGTCATGAGTTAGCATGTTTTCCTGGCTTGCAGGAAGTTTCCCAACAACAAGGTCTGCCTATGTGGTTGCAGCTATAAATTCGAGACAAGGAATCAGTGGGTTTTCTGGTCTTCCTGCATCATGTATATGTGTCTAGGCTGTTTATTTCCCCCTCATTATTGTGTGACAAATCAATGGCAGTATATCTTCCAGAGATGGTGTTTTAATCTGGATATGATGCAACAAAAAAAAACCAACAATCTGGGAAGCGCAGAGGAGGAAAAGGAAAAGCTTGAAATGGGACACCGGCTGGTGTCCTCGAGGACACCAGCGGCCAGGAGACAAATCTATTTTGCAGCAGATCAGTCTAAACCCCTCGACCATAACTCCTGGAGCGACGCTCCCAGAGGAGCGCCGGGATGGAGACCACACGGAGCGGCAACGGGGCGTCGAGTTTCACGAAGGAGGCTGATGTTCCGTATCAAACAAACCAAAGAGATCGCTAATCCAATTGTCTCACACTCACTCGTGCAGCCAAATATATCAAAATCAGATTGCCTCTCACTCTTGCAAAGTAAAACATGATGCAATCAAATCCACCCCCCTCCCCGTACCCCCCATTCCACATATCTCTCTGATGAATTATGATCTGGCACGGCCCTCGCCGAGTCTTTCCACGTTGTTAAAAGAGATCTTTATTTGTCATTCCAAATCAAATCTCCGTATCTTGGTTCTGAAAGCGTTCAGCAGATGCGCCGCTTGTGCTTTGTTTGCATTGCATTTGCTATAGTCAGCCTTCCATATGGCAACTCAAAGAAACAAATTGTTCCTGTGGGAAGGCAGGGTCAACCAGAATCCAATCACGTGATTTGTTCAATATTTCTGTGTGCTAACGACATCTGTTTTTTTGTTTTGTTTTTTTTTCTCTCCAGGTTTGTTTTGAGTGCAAACCCCCGTTTGACACATTTCTGACAGAGCCTTAAAAACCCCTGCAGGGCGCTAATTGTTTCCTCAGCGCGTCTCAATTAAAGTCTTAGAAATGAAGCCAAACGGCGCGAAGTGTATCAGCAGCACACCAAATCACGTTATAAATAAACAAGTGTTGACTCAGTCGTTAGTGTGAGGCTTTGTCTCCCTCCCCTCCGCAAGATCCTTATCTTTTCACATTAAGCACATTCGTTAGATTGGGTTGTTGGGTTCATTTGCTTTGCTTTAACTTTAACAAGCGTGTGTGTGTGTGTGTGTGTGTGTGTGTGTGTGTGTGTGTGTGTGTGTGTGTGTGTGTGTGTGTGGTCCAGACTCAAATACGTCAACAACTGTTTGATGGATTGATGTAAAATGGTGTCCAGACATTCGCGGTCCCCAGAGGATGAATTGTGATGAATTTTACAGGTTAAGTTTTTACTTATTTTGTGAAACGTGTTGACATCTACCAGTGTTTTTCGTGCTCGAGATCTTTCACTGAACGAGCAACAGGCTACAAGTCATTTTCAATCGAAGCCTTGTTGGTCTTTGGTCTCGGTCTCAACACACTTTGGTCTTGACTGGCCTGATATCAGATATCCATCTTCAGTCTGACATTCAGCCTCCACTCTCATCGATTTCCAATGGGGGGGGGCAACTTATCCGCCTGAATCGAACGTCATTTTAAGTCGACAGCTGATGCATTGCCATTACAATGTATTTTGTGTCAATGGAGCGGAGCAAGTTCAATGAGAAAGTAAAACAAAGCAAGAGCTAACCTACGATGTCGGCCATGTATGTAAAAAATGAATTTGTTCATCAAGGTGGCCAAACGACCAAAGAGAGGCCAACAATTCAGAGATGCCGGGGGGGGGTAAATCTCCGGGAGTATTTGTGTTTAAATATTTTAGATTACTTCTAAGAGTTGGAAGATTCATTGTTACATTGTTCGATGTTTTGTAAAGAGGTGACAGTCAGATGGCGTCTTGAAAATGATGCCGTACGGGGCTTCCAATGTGAACGCAAATGTCATTATTGGACGTCTCACAACGCTAACTACATGTCACAATGTTAGCCGCAACCATTTCACAACGCTAACCACATGTTACAATGTTATCTGTGAGCGTTTTACAAGGCTAACTACATGTTACAATGTTATCTGTGAGCGTTTTACAACGCTAACTACGTGTCACAATGTTAGCAGTGAGCGTTTCACAACGCTAACTACGTGTCACAATGTTAGCAGTGAGCGTTTCACAACGCTAACTACATGTCACAATGTTAGCCGCCACCGTCACAACGCTAACTACATGTCACAATGTTAGCAGTGAGCGTTTCACAACGCTAACTACATGTCACAATGTTAGCAGTGAGCGTTTCACAACGCTAACTACATGTCACAATGTTAGCAGTGAGCGTTTCACAACGCTAACTACATGTCACAATGTTAGCTGCAACCATTTCACAACGCTAACTACATGTCACAATGTTAGCAGTGAACATTTCACAATGCTAACCACATATCACAATGTTAGCCGCGTCCGTTTCACAACGCTAACCACGTTACAATGGTTAGCTGCGACCGTTTTACAATGCTATCCACATGTTACAATGTTAGCTTCTATAAACCTTTTATGCTAGTTAGCAAATGTCAGCAAACACTTACTGTTACCACAACCTCTGATTATAGAATGGTAATGTGCCTGCAGCATATTTGCATGCTAACGTTTACTCAAAGCTCAGCCTCGCCATGCTGCTAACATGGCTCTATTAACATCTGTTAACATTGTTAACATTGTGACATGTAGTTAGCGTTTCACAACGCTAACTACATGTCACAATGTTAACAGTGAGTGTTTCACAACGCTAACTACATGTCACAATGTTAACAGTGAGCGTTTCACAACGCTAACTACATGTCACAATGTTAGCCGCCACCGTCACAACGCTAACTACATGTCACAATGTTAGCAGTGAGCGTTTCACAACGCTAACTACATGTCACAATGTTAGCAGTGAGCGTTTCACAACGCTAACTACATGTCACAATGTTAGCAGTGAGCGTTTCATAACGCTAACTACATGTCACAATGTTAGCAGTGAGCGTTTCACAACGCTAACTACATGTCACAATGTTAGCAGTGAGTGTTTCACAACGCTAACTACATGTCACAATGTTAACAGTGAGCGTTTCACAACGCTAACTACATGTCACAATGTTAGCCGCCACCGTCACAACGCTAACTACATGTCACAATGTTAGCAGTGACCGTTTCACAACGCTAACTACATGTCACAATGTTAGCAGTGAGCGTTTCACAACGCTAACTACATGTCACAATGTTAGCAGTGAGCGTTTCACAACGCTAACTACATGTCACAATGTTAGCAGCGAGCGTTTCACAACGCTAACTACATGTCACAATGTTAGCAGCGAGCGTTTCACAACGCTAACTACATGTCACAATGTTAGCTGCAACCATTTCACAACGCTAACTACATGTCACAATGTTAGCAGTGAACATTTCACAATGCTAACCACATATCACAATGTTAGCCGCGTCCGTTTCACAACGCTAACCACGTTACAATGGTTAGCTGCGACCGTTTTACAATGCTATCCACATGTTACAATGTTAGCTTCTATAAACCTTTTATGCTAGTTAGCAAATGTCAGCAAACACTTACTGTTACCACAACCTCTGATTATAGAATGGTAATGTGCCTGCAGCATATTTGCATGCTAACGTTTACTCAAAGCTCAGCCTCGCCATGCTGCTAACATGGCTCTCTTAATCTTTCTTATCAATCACTTTGTTATGATATGTTTTGGTACGGAGCCTGAAAGAGCTCCTGTTGCTTTTCTCTGAGCCGAAGCGGACCGTTTTGCTACCCTGGAAATACATTTCCATAAATGGAACCATTCTGCCAAACCTACAGTTATTTTATTGTTTTACAATCACTACAACACTTTGCATGCACGTCTCACATTACGCAAAGGTCCACTGGTCCATTTGTTATCATCATAATAGCCTTCTTATTGCGCCGTTCTGGGCTCAGTGGTTTCATTTCAATTGCAAATAACACTTCCACGCAATGAGGGCTTTTTGTGAAAAATTATTTGTTCCGCTTGCAAGCCTCTGTTGTAACTTGTCCCCAGGTATTGAGGTTCAACACATGCACATTAACCTTGTTAACTCTCAACTGTCGGTTCATAGCAGGGTGATATGTTTACGAGAAGCTTCGAGCCTCGAGCACAACATAAGGATGGCCGTTATGACACAGGGGTCAGGTGAACTGCAGGTGTGCACGGATGTGGTCTGATGGATGGTCCGTAAAACTGTAAACCTAACTCAGGACACACCACTCTCGGGGTGTTGCTCCTGATTACTGGTTTGAAGACGGTCCACCGCGCACACCTGCAGGCTCAGATCATTAGCTGGGCCTCGACATCAGGGCTTCCTCTTCTCCCACTTCACCTCCCTACGCCTGAATGCGCCGAGCTTTATCTAGACTCTGCCTCCCTCTGGTGGGAGGAAACGGCGACAACAAGTCATCTCTCGGCCCTTTCTTTGGGGCGTTCAGCTGGTTTGAGTGTAACGTAAAACTTCAGCCACGCTGAGAAACCTGAGCAGCATATTTTAATTAAATTAATAATTAGTAGATGGCAGCCGGGTGGCGAGATTGTTGCCGTGCAGATTGCAGATATGCAGAATGTAGTCAACGAATCTAAATGTAATATTAGTGTGATTGTTTATGCACAAAATGTGTTTTTTGCATGCATGGGAAGTGACTACATTTACTCAAGTATTCTACTGTATTACAAGTTTGAGGTACTTTACTTGAATTTTTCCATTTTATGTGACTTTATACTACATTTCATAGCAATGAAACATTTTAGAAGTCATTTTTTAATCCTTTAATTCCATAATATTGTTTATTTTACTTCTTTGTCTGTTTACGTCTGTAGATTTCTTCTAAATAAATTAAGTTACCATTACATAATGCCTCATTTGCATATTTAAACATAAAAATGTCGCTTTGTTTTTTCTTCTTTCCTGCCTCAATTAATTATCACACGACCCCGAGGAAAAGGAAGGCAGCAACTTTACAGTATTTAACATTTTATTTAGTTTCTACAGCAAATGATCTACGTATTTTCCCTCACACCGCTGGTCATGTGTGTGTGTGTGTGTGTGTGTGTGTGTGTGTGTGTGTGTGTGTGTGTGTGTGTGTGTGTGTGTGTCATGCCCAAAGGCACTTCTACCAGTCTCGTCTGATTCATGTTGATGTTTTTATAACCAACATGTTATATTCATGAATATATAAAGAGTCTTATTGTTCTTGTCCGGGAACGCTGCGTCTAGTATCCTCCGGGACAAAAATGTACTATTCTATATTTGGACCCCCCCCCCCCCCCCCCCCCCCCTCTTTTATAATAAGAGGTCCTAGAAGTTTCTTTATTAAATTGAATCATCCTTTAAAATGACAAACATCATTATGTGTA
>NW_027176539.1:1184847-1202347 GCF_023349555.1 Cebidichthys violaceus | reverse complement strand
GTGACGACGGGGAGGAGATGTTCAGTGTCGCTTCACAGAACCGTTATAAACAGAGTAGTGAAGCTGCGTTTCTCAGCGGTGGACTCACGCTGCCTTTGGAGACGTAGTTGTTGTCGTGCATGATGTCTCGGGCCAGTCCGAAGTCGCAGATCTTCACTATCTTCCCCTGAGAGAGGAGGACGTTCCTGGCGGCGAGGTCCCGATGAACACACTGTGAGGAGAGAGAGAGAGAGAGAGAGAGAGAGAGAGAGAGAGAAGGAAGCAGAGCGGTGACCAGCGGCTCATCACTCACGGGTCGTTCCGCTCCCACAGCCACCGACTGCATCTATTTCTGGAAGTGTTTCATTTCAGGCCGAGTTCGTTTTTTTTTTTAATGCCGTTTCATTTTTGCTTCATAAAGCTCGGCCCTTTGTGTAAACACGCCAGTTGGAGGGATGGCGACCGCTGGATATTTAGGGATAATAACCATGAGAGTGAAGAGCTTCTGGCTGCAGCGCGGCGTCCCTGCCCGGTAATTCTAGCCCTGGCGGCGCTGCTGCTATATTCGGCAGCTGGCCGCTCTCCTGAGCTCAGCAGCCGGCACCAGAACCGCTTATCGCCCAGCGGCTTCGGTCCCCCCTTTGGCCGGCACCGCTGTCCCCGTGTAGGAGGAAAGCAGGGGGAATGTGAGGCTGCAGGAAGCTAACGCCAAGGACGGATTACTGACAGGCTCACAGGGGCCAACACAGGTGAGAGGCCCCTGGTCTGTTACTGCTAATACATGTCAAACGACTACAAAGAGACGCAACAGAACTACAAAAAGATGTCAAACGACTACAAAGAGACGCAAAAGAACTACAAAAAGATGTCAAACGACTACAAAGAGACGCAAAACGATCAAAAAGAGACGGAGAACAACTACAATTTGATGCAAAATGACTATAAAGAGATGCAAAACAACTAATAGTATGTATGTCTCTTTGAATCTGTGGCTTTTGTTTCTATAATGGAGCGGTGGGGGGGAGGGGGGGGGGGGGGAGGCCCATCGTCTCATAACCCATCCACGCCGAGAACCAATATGTTCATTCATTGTGTCTCTGTGGACAGAACGTACGTTCTTGGAAGCCAGGAACTCCATGCCTTTGGCCACCTGGTAGGTGAAGCTGAGCAGGTCGGTGGTGCTGAGGCCCTCGTTCATGTCGTCTGACAGCAGCTCGTCCATCTCGTCCTCTGGTTTAAGTGACCACACACACACACACACACACACACACACACACACACACACACACAGAGAGAGAAAACTGCCATGAGTATATATACGTTCATCACGTAGCGTAAAAATAGCACCGGCTGCTCAAACCTGGCTCCTGAACTAATGGCAGGGAGAAACCGGGCATTATTATGCTCCCTGCTGCAATTATCCTCTCTGTGTAATTACAGTCCTGACAGAGGGAGCGCACCCCCTCAAAAACCAGCGCCGAAGCCGAGCCAGCGCTCACCGGACGGCTCGGAGGGGAGGGGGAGGGGGAGGGGGAGGGGGAGGGGGAGGGAGAGGGGGAGGGGCAGCGTACCTTTCTGAGAGGGCGGCCGGTCGTACTCGGACTTCTGGATGTCGGACGTCGCTCATCTCCAGCATGGGGACGTACTGAGTGTTGTCGCCCTGCTTCATGTCCATGTAGTCTGCTTTGCCCTCGAAGGACAGGATCACATAACTGAGTGCAAAGAGAGGGGAGAACACTGGTTATAATACATGGTGCTATACGTCTGACCCTGTGTGTGTGTGTGTTCTCTGGCCCGGCCTTAGAGGAAGATGTGGTTTGAGTCTGGTACACAGCAGCCAGCGATGAAATCATGTTCTGGTGGACTTCGAGGGTGTGGTCACAGTGAGTCATCAGAGAGAGGGCTGCTGTTTCACCGCGGACAGAATTAACAGATACCTCCAGTCCAACGACATTAGAGGCTGAAAGCTGAGACCACTTCAGGCTGCGATTCGATTAGGACGAAGACGCCGGATGATCTCCTCAACCGTGGAGAAAATGGCGATAGAGTTACCGATTAGGGGTTTGGGGGGGGGGGGGGAGTCTGTGTGTGTATTTGAGATAATGGCTGTGATAAGACTCGCTCTGGTAGAGACCTGTCAATCACTGTGTAGCCCCGCCCCTAAATCATCCCCTGCTTTATGGTGTGTTTGACTCTAAATGGAGCATAATGTACTAAATGAACATCATGCTGTATTGAAGAAGACTGTAAACTAGAGATTGAGACCATAAACTCATGTTTACAATGTTTACTGAGGGAATAAATCAAGAGAGAAGTAGAGTCATTTTAGACTAGACTTCTATACAACCAGAGGAGTCGCCCCCTGGTGGACACTAGAGAGAATGCAGCTTTAACACGTGACGCATTGGCTTCACTCTTCAGATCCAGAGGTTGTCTATTTTTCTCTCGGTCTTTGTTTAAAATGAGCCGACAGCAAAGCCTAACTTTACTTTTAAGGTTATTAAACAAAGAGACGAGTTCATCACTCGTCCTAAAATGACACTAGAGTACTTCCTTGTTTTATGAATGAAGCGGTAAACAAGTTGAAGTTTGTGTTTGACCAATCAGCGACGGTCATCCCTGAAAAACCTCCACGCCGAAAATCTCCTTTCAGAAAGTATTAACAACCCGACCGGGGCCTTTTTGGGAGGTGAAACGCCCCCAGGACTAAATCTAGACTCTGGTCCCTGCAGTCAAAGGGTTCCTAGTCCCTGAGGAATGTTCCTGTGGCCTAAAAAGCTTCTTTATATGGGGACGGTGTATTTCAATGTGTGCTTTTGTCCTGAATTAAAAGTTTCTTTTTTTGTTTAAATCTTAGACACAAACCTCCTGCTGCTCTCGTCGGCGGGGTTGATCCCGAAGATGTCCAGCTCTTTCTTGCTCTTCTCTGGGTTCAGGCTGAGGAAGGTGTCCCTGTTCTTGTGCAGGTAGTTGACCAGGTCCCCGTAGAAGCAGTACTCCGTGATGATGTAGATGGGGCCTGGGAACCGCCAGGGCAGATAAGAGAGTCGTATAAAGAGAGGGGCTAATCTCATCAGAGAGGCTCGTAAAAAAAAAAAAAAAAAAAGGCTGAACAGCTCAAGTCGAGAGGGCGAGCCATAAAAACACCACGCCCACCGCAGAGCTGCCGGCCTCTCTGGGCCTGTAAACCACCTGAATGAGTGTGAATGTGCGTGCAGGTTATCGTGTGCCTCTCGTGTAAAGCGGTGGCTAAATTGCAGGGAAGAGGAAACTTAAACTAAAGCACAGTGTGTGTGTGTGTGTGTGTGTGTGTGTGTGTGTGTGTGTGTTGTTTACCTGATTTGGTGCACGCTCCCAGGAGGTTAACGATGTTCAGATGTGGTCCCAGGTGAGTCATGATCTTCAGCTCGGACATCAGGGCCTGCTTCTCGCTGGAGCGCGCCGTGGCTGAAAGGAGGCGTGGGAAACGGTGACTATCAAGACCGTTAAGCCTTCATCTCGTTGTTAAGAAAGGTGCAGACTCTTTGAGTATCTTCCCTTTCCCCAAAGGTCTCCACGTCTCCACCACTAAGCTAAAGGAGGACTAGTGTTCTCGTGATCTAGATCACTACAGAGCACTACAGTACTCAGATGACCCGCGTCTTTAAAGTCTCGTGAAACTGCGATCCGTCAAACTCACGTTTCAGCATCTTCGCCGCCACCTTCATCACGGGCTGGGAGCGGCTCAGTCCGTAAGCGGTGCCCTCCACCACCTTCCCGAAGGCTCCGGAGCCCAGGATCCGACCTGGAGAGAGAGAGAGAGAGAGAGAGAGAGAGAGAGAGAGAGAGAGAGAGAGAGAGAGACGAGAGAGAGAGAGAGGGACGAGAAGAAGCCACTTCATCAACAGACGGCAAAACAAAAGGAGCTTCACACACGACAGACGATGCTCTTTTTGGATGCCTCGTGCCTCCTCAAACCAAAACCCAAGAAAAATGGCGCGTCAGCTCACCGAGCACCAGTCTGTCTCGGGGGAACTCCCATCTGGAGTCGTAAGGAAGCTGCATGGGATCCACGTAGATGTACTCGTGGCCGTCCGGACTCACGGACTCGATGACCCTCCAGCGGATCTCGTAGCGTGGTTTCTGAAGGACGGGAGAGACGGTTAATCGACACTCGATACCGGGACATTTTCTCCAAAGCCTTGCAATGTCTGTCAGGAAATGTTGCTTCATTTGTTACGTATTCTATTAAGTCAGATGTTCGTCTGGTTGTCACAAAATTTCCCAAATCCATAAACACAAGCGAGGGAGAACAGATGAACGCGTGGAGAATGAATGCGTTATGGTGCCAACAGTACCTGTTTCCAGATAATAACCAAGACAATGAGTGAGATGATGACAATGACCAGCAGCACCAGCACAGCAGCAGCTACAGTCAGCTCAGGGTGAGGGCCTGTTCAGGAGGAGAGCGTTCAATGACACACGTGTTGCACAACAAATGTCGTCCGTCAGACGCTAAGAAACAGTGAAATCCAGACGGTGTCCTAGTTTACTGGGACCAAAAGGTCTGCTGGGGAGAGGTGGGGGAGGGGACGGGGGGGGGGGGGGGCTGGTCTAGGGGGAGTGGGTGAGGATGGGGGTGTAAAGCTGGTCTGGAAGGAACAAATGGCCAAAAATCTGTTGCTTTCCTGAAATAGCCTTCAAAATAAGAGCCTCCTCACTCAGCATCTGACAGCTGCTGAGTGTCACGAACAGGAAGCAACTCCACAACAACAACAACAAACAACAAACATCAAATGGCAAGTGTGTGTGTGTGTGTGTGTGTGTGTGTGTGTGTGTGTGTGTCCTCACCATTGGACACCAGCTTGACCTCCCTGCTGACGACGCCCATTTCGTTCCGGGCCTGGCAGCGCACCGCCAGCGTGCTCTCCAGGTGACCAAACATGACCTGGCTCTCCAGGTTGCGCTCCTCGTCGACGTGCGAGTCCATGGTGATCTCCGTGGAGTTGGCGGGGAGCGGCGCCCAGGCCGACGAGTCGTTGGCACAACTTGGGAGGAAAAGGAGACGAGGGGCGCGGCGTCAACCAAAAGCGTCTCTGCCGGCTGGGGCTCCGCGGAAGACAAAAAGAGAGACTTACTGTTTGATGTTCTTGCAGACGAACCACTCCACCACCGGAGTGGGCTGCCCTCTGGTGATGCAGACCACAGACTGGCCGGCGGCTGAGCCGTGGTGGATGTCCATCAGGTCCACAATGACCGCGGGCACTGCAACATAGTCCGACAGCAAGGGGGGGGGGTAAGCTTTGCAGCATTCTTAGCGGACGCTTTTATCCTTTGACTAAGGACACCAAAGGGGCATTCTGACCTTTCACCTCCAGGATCAATCCGACGTCTCGTCGTTGGTCTCCGTTCTCCACCCGCATGGTGTAGTTCCCGCTGTCCTCCTCCTTGGCCCGGATCAGGGTGAGAACACCCGCGTAGCTAAACAGAGCGACACAAACCAGAGATTCAAACAGCGATGGAGGTTCCACGGTCCCGATGAGAGAGGGCCCCGTTCGACGGGCGGGGACCTGTCGTCAGTCGACCCCGTGCGGGAGGCTCACCTGGTCTCGCTGAGCTGCCGGAGGCTGGTGGAGATCTCCGCCGTCACGTCGCCGAGCGGGACGCCGTCCTTCAGCCAGGTGACGTGGGCTGTGGGGAAGGAGCTGATCTCGGCCCTGAACTCGCGGACCTCGTCCAGCTCCGCCGATTCGTACTCTCTGAACTCCGGCCAGACGGACATGAACTCGCTCGCTGTTTAGGAAGAGAGGCCGACGGACAATCAGCGCCGCTTCACGAAAGAACGTGACGTACGTACAAATGTAACGGTCGTCGTACCGAAGACTCGAATGGCCACTTCCTTGGTCTGGCTCTCGTTGCGGATGATGTCGGTGATGGAGCACGAGTAGATGCCGCTGTCTTTGGCGGAGGCCTGCGGGATGGTCAGGGTGTACCGGATCTCCTGATCCCTCTTGTTCTCGTGCACCGTTTTGATTCCACGGTTAGCCTGTCAAACAAAAAGGAACATCAGGAACGTTGAGCTTTCGCTTCCTCTCTCTGAACATCTTTGAGCTGTGGACAAAACGAGACATTTGAGGACGTCGTCTTGGGATTTGGGAAACACAGATCGACGTTTTTCATGCTTTTCTGACACCAAATGACGAACTGATTAATTGAGAAATCAAGTTTCAAACCACCTAGCGATAGGACTTCAGCACGCACTCATTTTAAATCTTTTCCCTCACCAGTTTTCCGGGGTATTTCCAGTGGTCCTCCAGAATCTCGGATCCCCGAGCCAGACAGGTGACGGTGATGGCGTCTCCCACCAGCAGAGCGGTCCGTTTGGCCGTCAGCTCGACGTGCAGCGCGGTGCCGCCTGAGATGCAACAATTACCGTTAGCAACATGTGTGTGTGTGTGTGTGTGTGTGTGTGTGTGGGGGGGGGGGGGATAAAAAGAAAGAAAAGCACGGAGCCGGTTAGATATCTGAACGGTGAAGCACCTGCCCAGCCGTGGACGATGTATTCCCCGCTGTAGTGCTCCGCCCCGTTGATGAGAGCCTTGCAGACGTAGGTTCCGGCGCTGAACACTCCCAACGCGCCCCTCTTGCTGTCGTAGACGCTGCTGACGGGCTGCTGGGTGTCCACGTTGACCAGCGTCACGTTGGCGCTGGGGTCGGACACGCGGCACTGGATCTCCATGTCCTCGTGGTCGAACAGGACGTGGTTTCCAAAGGGCACCAGCGACGGAACGAAGGGAACGTCCGGATCTGGACCGAAAGAAGTTTCTCAGACCAGATAGTACAAAAAGCGTGAAACAGAAAACACATCCGTGGACACATGCGGTGTACCTGGCACATAGATGTAGATGGCGCTGTCCTCCGCGTCCTCCGTGGTGTTGCGGTTGTAGAAGCAGGCGTAGTAGCCAGTGTGCATCGCCGTGGCGTTGTCCACCGTGACGGTGGTGACGAACAGGCCGCCGTTGTCCTCCCGCGCTTGCTCGAGCACGCCGATCGGCGTCCTCCAGGCGAGCTTGGCCTCTCCCCGACAGGTCAAGGTGAAGGGGGTGTGGAGGGGCACCACCAGCTCCTCCGCCTCGGGCAGCAGCAGGGGGACGGAGGACGGAGGGAACAGCAGAGTGGTGGGGGCTGAAAAGAAGAGAGACGTGTGCAGAACTCAGTCATCACAAAATCCTCTAATCCTCTATCTGTGAGCGGTCAAACATCTCCATGGACCACCGTCTGTCTGTCTGTCTGTCTGTCTCTCTACCTGTCTGTCTCTCTCTCTGTCTGTCCGTCTCTCTAGCTGTCTGTCTGTCTCTCTGTCTGTCTCTCTCTCTGTCTGTCCGTCTCTCAACCTGTCTGTCTGTCTCTATCTGTCTGTCTGTCTCTCTGTCTGTCTCTCTCTCTGTCTGTCTCTCTGTCTGTCTGTCCGTCTCTCTACCTGTCTGTCTGTCTCTCTGTCTGTCTCTCTACCTGTCTCTCTCTCTGTCTGTCCGTCTCTCAACCTGTCTGTCTCTATCTGTCTGTCTGTCTGTATCTCTACCTGTCTCTCTCTCTGTCTGTCCGTATCTCTACCTATCTGTCTCTCTATCTGTCTGTCTGTCTACCTGTCTGTGTCTCTCTCTGTCTCTCTGTCTCTCTACCTGTCTGTCCGTCTCTCTGCCTGTCTGTCTCTCTCTCCCTCTGTCTGTCTCTCTACCTGTTTGTCTGTCTGTCTCTCTGTCTGTCTCTCTACCTGTCTGTCTCTCTCTACCTGTCTCTCTCTCAGTCTGTCTGTCTCTCTGTCCTCGTCTCACCTTTCACTCTGAGGCTGAAGGAGAAGTGAGCAGAGCGAGACCCACTGAGGGCGGTGATGGTGTAGTTCCCGTCGTCTTTCCCCAGAGGCTGCCGTAACGTCAGGACGCTTTGATACCTGGGAGAAAAATAAGCAAATATTCATTATTATGAATATATTTGATCTACTGATGCTTCAACGCAGGGACGGTAAATATGAAGGCGGTTAGCTTAGCTTAGCATAAAGACTGGAAACAGGGGGAAACAGCTAGCCTGGCATTTCACAAAGTTATGAAAGCAAAGTTAAAGACTTCATACAGCGTATTAATTTATCCCTCGCTAGCGGTTTCCAGTCTTCATGCTAATTTAAACTACACCACCTCCCGGCTCCAGCTTCACGTCACAGACTTCATTCTCACCGGTTCCCCTCCAGGTGGCTCGTCTTGGCGTGGACGTAGTAGCTCTGCGACATGTCTCTGCCGTCTTTCAGCCAGGACACCTTGGGGGCCGGGTATCCGTGGATGAGGATGGTGAACTCCGTCTCCTCCAGGAGGCTGACGAACTCCGTCTCCAGAATCCCACTGTGGTCCAGCGCCACGAAGGAGTTCTCCTCTGAGGAGAGGGACGGAGGAAAACACCAACGGAAGGAAATGGGTGAAAGGGTTTAGATTTAGAGTGAGCGAGAGGTGGGGCACGGCGGAGGACCTGACACACACACACACACACACACACACACACACACACACACACACACACACACACACATCTGCTGGAGCCATCCCATAAAACACAGCAGCTGATGCTGAAAGCAGAGGTGCGGCTTTACAGAAAACGACTTCCACACACCGGCTCGACCGGATGACGACGACGCTGCGTCGGGATCAAGTGGGCGGCGTGAGTTTTGGGGCTTACCGAAGACGGTGACGGCCACGCTGCCGACCCGGACCTCGCCGCCGATCTCCTCGGCGACGGAGCACTCGTAGACGCCGCTGTCCCGGTAGGCGGCTCGCGGGACGCTGAGCGTGTAGACGACCCGGTCGGGAAGAGTCCGCTTCATCAGAACGGCGTCGGCGGCCTGTAAAGAAACGGGACGACGACACATGAAACCCCTCTGTGATAAGACAGCAGAGAGCTGCGCTGATGGTTAAAACACTCGCTCGGCTACAGCAGATAAATCAGGATCACAGAGAAGACTGTAATTGCGACTTGAGCTCAAAACCAGGAGTCCCGGACTCTGGAAAAGGACTTAAGAGGAATCCCAATGCAGAGAAACAAGACGATGAATTATGAATCTGGATATGAATATAAACAAGATCGCACATCTTTCAGCGGACACTTCAAAAAGCACTAAATGTTTCGCTGGCCGTCATGTGCAGACAGCATCTGTCCTACAGGTCTCAAGGTCAATGGGGTCAAAGGATTTACAACCTGGCTTTTAGTGTTTTTTTTTACTTCTTTTGAACCGCCGGCTCCCCTCCAGCCATTTGTCCACAGCTTCCTGTCAGAGCGCTGCGTACGGGGTGAACCGCAGCAGGAGCCGTTCGGATGAAGACACAACATTTCGGTCGCTGCTTTCCTAAAACACAGACTTTGTAACCGCTAAGCTGCCGTTCTTTAGAGCTATATTCCACCGGCGGGGTTTCGGGAACCCGTTATTCGCTAATTTAAGGCTCGGTGCTGCTTGTGGCGAGGAAATGACATGGAGATGTGACAAGGGGTTGAAGGAAATGGGGCAAGAAAGGCTGAGGAGGTAAAGCTTATTCTGGATGAAGCCATAGAGGAGACGCAAGTGAAACTTAAAAAAACACACAAAAAGAGGGAAAAAGGGAGGAAAAAAGAAAGAAAAAGAGCTGCATCTTGCCTGTTTTTTGGGATGCAGCCACTGCTGGTGGAAGTTGAGTCCGGTGGGAGCGACACATGTGACGTTGAAGGGCTGCCCGGCTCTCACCGTCTCCCCGCTGGCTCTCACCTCCACCTCAAAGTCCTCCACCTCCTCGGGGGCTAGAGGGACCACCAGAGAGCAGATATCAGCACCGTCACCCCACAGCTCCCAACACAGTGACAGATGGATTACCAAGAGCTCATTCAGCACACACACACACACACACACAGACACACACACACACACACACACACACACACACACACACACACACACACACACACACAGACAGACAGACAGACACACACACACACACACACACACACACACACACACACACACAGACACACACACACACACAGACAGACAGACACACACACACAGACAGACACACACACACACACAGACACACAGACAGACACACACACACACACACACACACACAGACACAGACACACACACACACACACACACACACACACACACACACACACACAGACAGACAGACAGACAGACACACACACACACACACACACACACACACAGACACACACACAGACACACACACACACACACACACACACACACACACACACGGAGTGAAAGCAGACGTGTTAAGTCGTCTCCCTCTGAGATAATGACATGATGTCACAGCTCTCATGCGGTGAGATCACCCTGCAGCCATGGACGGATTATGAGACAATGGGCCCCTGGGTACTGGGACGTGTAAAAGGCCCCCACCACCTCTCCTATATAAGAACAAGGGCCACAGATTCAAAGAGACATATTGTTGGTCTTTTTGTGTCTTGTTGTAGTCGTTTTGTGTCTCTTTGTATTCGTTTTGCGTCTCTTTGCATTAGTTTTGCGTCTCTTTGCATTAGTTTTGCGTCTCTTTGCATTAGTTTTGCGTCTCTTTGTATTCGTTTTGCGTCTCTTTGCATTAGTTTTGTGTCTCTTTGTATTAGTTTTGTGTCTCTTTGTATTAGTTGTGTGTCTCTTTGCATTAGTTTTGTGTCTCTTTGTAGTCGTTTTGTGTCTCTTTGCATTAGTTTTGTGTCTCTTTGTATTAGTTTTGCGTCTCTTTGTATTAGTTTTGCGTCTCTTTGCATTAGTTTTGCGTCTCTTTGTATTAGTTTTGCGTCTCTTTGCATTAGTTTTGTGTCTCTTTGTAGTCGTTTTGTGTCTCTTTGCATTAGTTTTGCGTCTCTTTGCATTAGTTTTGCGTCTCTTTGTATTAGTTTTGCGTCTCTTTGCATTAGTTTTGTGTCTCTTTGTAGTCGTTTGCTGTCCTATTGTGGTCAATTTGTGTCTCCTTTTGCGAGTTTCGCATCTCTGTGGTAGTTTTGAGTGTCTCTGTGACTTCCCAACGAGACATTAGTTAGCAGTGACTTCAAACAGAAGCTCCCTAACCTATCGGGCCCCTGGGCCTGAACCCAGCGGGCCCCTTCAGTAATCTGTCCGTGCCTGCAGCCCTCTCATTGTAAACAGGCTTGGGGATTGATTCCAGCTGTGCCGTTTTACAATCGGCATCCTATTACTAAAGTGCTTTTTTAACACACAACAGTTACATGCTCATTCTGAGTTGTTCATCAATACTAGAATGTTAGAATATAGAACAGCAAATCTATCAAATGTCCCCGTTCCTCGTCTTCTTGACTCACCCTCTGTCTCCACGGTGTAAATGTCACTCGCGATCGTCCGGCCGTTCACCGTGGTTTCACACTGGTACTGTCCAGGCGAGAGGCTTCCAAAGAAGCCCATCTTGTTGTCGTAGTAGGCGGGCATCTCCTCTCCGCTGGGGACGCTCCTCAGGGTGACGTGAGAGTAAGGGTCCGACACCCGGCAGGAAATGGGGACCCCCGGCGTGTCCATGGGGACTAGCAAGTTTTCGGGGGTCTCTGGGACAAATGGGACCTGGGGATCTAGGCGTGTGCAAAAGCAGAGGAAGGAGGTCACATTCGGGTTTCATTGAAAAGCAGAATTTCTAATCCACTGTACTTCTTTTTCAAGCTTAATTTTGACGAGATAACATATTATTCCTGCTACAAATTAAAAATCGAATGCATAAGCATTTAAACACAACCTTGGGTTTTGCTGCTACAGCCCTATCTGGTCTGATAGTTGCCTCGTCTCACTTTAAATGTCCAGACTCAGTAAATCCATGGCTATAGAGTGCTGCAGGAATGAGTCCTAGAACCCAGAAATGAGTCAACATCGCTACACTTCCAGTAAACTCAAAAGTCTTATCTGTGCGTTTTAGTATGTCCCAATCATCGGTCCCAATACATATTATGTCAAATGCAGTTTGACACGAAATAGCAGGATGTTCTCCTACATCCGGTTGCATTTTTTCGCAAAGCTTTTACCGGCTATTCTGACCCACAATCCTTTGGGCAGCAGGTAAATAAGCAAGAGTCAAAAGTTTAAGGTGCCACAAATGTCCCAATTATTATTGCACGCAACAGCACAACCTTTATGGTACTTTGTAGTTATGTACTAAAAGTTAAATAAGAAAAAGTAAAGCTGAAGAGATTTTATTGTTCTAAATATGTCAGTAAATATTCATCTGGTGAATTTTTAAGCTTTTACGTGTCACGTAAGCTTAAACTGTCAAGCTAGCTACTACTAGCTTGACAATGGTGACATATATACATATATATATACGTATATACATATATATATATATATATATATATACATATATATATACATATATATATACGTATATACATATATATATATATATATATGTATATACGTATATATATATATATATATATATATATATATATATATGTATATATGTATATATATATATATATATATATATATATATATATATGTATATATATATATATATATATGTTAACCGTAGTGTAGTTTGTTTGTAGCCTAACCCTAAAAAGTGGTGCTCATTAAATTGCTGAATAAAACGTGTAAATATGTTTAAAAACAGAGCTTATTTAGTGCAATAGTCCAAAAAGTCGAGGAGAACCAGTGTTATGCTAACTTCCGGTTTAGCCTATCGGCGCCATCTTTAAAAAAAAGAAGAAAAAAAACAAAAAACGTTGGTCACCTGGGACGAAGACGTATATTCCCGCCTCGTTGTCTTCTTCCGGTTCGCCCTCCAGTGACTCATAGGTACACATGTAGAAGTTGGTGTTCTCTACGGTGGCGTTGAAAATGAACAGCGTCGCCGTGTAGTATCCCGGGATCACGAAGGTGTTTGTCGGCAGCGGCTCGACCCAAACGACGTTTCTTTTACCGGTGCAGCTGATGTTGAACACGGAGCTGGGACGCAGGACGAACTCTTCTTCGTTGGACACGATGGTAGGCGGCGACAGACCGGAAGTAACTGAAAGAGAGTTTTGTAAACATTAGAGCAACTGTCAAAAAACATCTATATTGTATTATTTTAGCCTAATATATATATATATATATATATATATATATATATATATATATATATATATATATATTTTTTTTTTTTTTTATTTATTTATTTTTTATTTTGTGTTATTATTATTATTTTTTTAAGAACTTACCTGAAACCAGCACCACCAGGAAACCCCCAAAGACGACCCACGTCTTCACCCCCTCCATGTTTATGGATGTTGTAGCCTTTAAAGACAGAAAGGCGACTTATTTAGTCAACAAACACTTCTATTTTTCATTATTTGGTCCTGATTAGATATACTACCACTGTCTCCACATTCTAAACATTACGATTTAATCACTAAATCAATGTCTCATTGACTTCTTGCTTTAATAATAAGCCCACACAGATGATTGGGGGGGGGGGGGGGGGGGGGGGGGGGTTTGATTCGGTTTGTGGTCTCCCACATCACTGCAGTGCTGAAATCTAGAATGTACCTCAGGATCACGTGGATCAGTATTATTTGTTTGTAGGATGAAGATAACGAGACGTTTGAATTCCTGCGCTATGGATCAGGAGACAGGATGTGCTGCTAGTGAACATACGGCCGGCCGCTAGAGGGCGACACAGGCCACCTCTTTGAATCTCAACGTCTTTTCGCATCATTTGAAGAAAATATCCGCTTTTCAAAGCTGCGACTTACGACTATATTTGCCTATAAAATGCACATATAAACTGTCTTTTTATCTTGTTTGGCTCAAACATATATATTTTTTAAATATGACGTCCGTTAATTAAGACGTTCTACTCGTCTCACAGAGGCTGCCAGGTTCGGTTTGGTCACGCAGCTCACCAGCAGACATCCCCCCACATCCTCCCCTGTGTGCCTGTCTGTCTGATCCTGGATCAGGGTGTTCAACCAGGGGCCATACAGTTTGAGAGACGCTCACTAAAAGGACCCACCATCCGAGCCTCCTGTGCTTCAGCACTTCTTTTACATTCGACCTGTTGCTCTTTCTCTCTCTGTGGAAAATCACTTTTTTTCCTCGAAACACTAAAACTTTTGGCCCCTAAACTTGCAAAGCGTCCTGCGTGCTTCTGTCCCAAACCACAACCCCCCAAAAAACACACCAACTGACACAAAAACTACCTCTAACTATTTAAATATTGTGTTTTTCTGTTTGGTTTGGTGGAGGATCCTCCAGCCGCCGCGCGTAAATCTACCCGAGCCTGTCTGCATGCATGTCCGGCTCTTCTTCTACGCCTCCTGCTCCCAAACAAGCGACTCCACAGACTGTGGCAGACAGTAAATGAATCGCTCTGCATTCATTTGACTAACAGCTGATAAGGCTCCACGTCCTGCCCCCCCCCTGCAGAGACAGTGTGATGTGGATCACTTCAGTCCCGCGTCAAGAGAAGTTTGATTTCCATGGAAACTTTTTTTTTTTTTTTAAGAGAATCTTAAAACGACAAAATGTGCAAAACGAATAAAATAAGAGTTTTGAATTCCTCTTTTCTTGTTTCTAAATATTGGAGCAGTGTTGAGCACAATCAGTATTCCACGGGTGACACAGCGGGGTAGGTGGTTAATGAGGAATGCGTCCGTGGCTCCAAAACGCTCTTCTCCTCCTCCTCCTCCTCCTCCTCCTCCTCTTGGATCCACTCAGCCGCAGCTCTGGAGCCCACAAACGGACTCATTTATTTAATTTTAATTCCTCACATTCCACGAGAAAAAGAAGAAGAAGAAGAAGAAGAAGAAGAAAAAAAAAAAAATCAACCCCCAATGATGCGATGCACAACTCCCAAATGTGTTCCTCATTACGTGCCGGGCGGCGTCCCGCAAACACGGTCCTCGAGAGGACACCTCCAGCTGTGCGAGGGCCCGAAACAGAGCGCGTTTCATCCGTCAGCGGCACCTCACTGCTCGGCGTCCAGGGGCGCGACCATATGTTACCCCCCCCCCCCCCCCCCCCCTCCCAAAAAAAAAAAGAACCCAGTAATCTAAAATAATATAAAAGTTGCATGCAAGACGTTGCAGTGAAACCCACATCAGCGAATAGAACTTCTTTTGTTTTAAGAACAGACCTTTTACCTCATAATTGGATCAACTAATTAAGTCTGCAATTAAACTCCCATTAGACCCTTCAGAGTGTGAATCTATGACGCGTCCCTCGCGCGTTATTCCATTAAGAAAAAAACCCATTTTTTTTTCTTTTTAAGAGACGAGAAAATGAGTTTCAATCATCTTCTGGATCCCGGCAACCTTTTCAATTACCTTTCAGTCAACGCGCTCTTTGTATTCCTTCAGTACATCCGCGCTGTGAGGCGCTCGCTCCAGAAGGCGCAGCGAGGGTCCGTCTTTCTGTTCTGTTGCAGCGGCTTGTAATCCTCAGAGATCCGGCGCTGCGAGAGCATATGTGCGACCCTCTGTCCGCATCCGCGACCGTCCACTCAACTGCGCTCCGGCTAAGCGACCTGTAACTGATTCAATGTTACAGTCCTCCTCCTCCTCCTCCTCCTCCTCCTCATCCCTCCCCTCCGAGAGAAAAAAAAAAAAAAGTAATCATCTGGCTCAAAGTAAATAACTCTCAGGAAATGACACCCCTCCTTCTCCTTCTCCTCCTTTTAGAGTGCTGGACCCTTTTTCAAAATAAGAGTCTTTTTTATTTTTTATTTTTTTAAGAAGGGGGGGGGGACTGCAGACGAATATCCCGGAGACACGAGGAGAAGAACAGCTTTTTCATGTTATTTATTTTTTAGATAATTTGGATACAGTAACTTGTTTGAAGGACAAAAGTAGGTCTGAACTTGTGCAACTTTCTTTAAATCCGTGTTTTGTGCAAACTGAATTACCGAGCGGGGGGGGGGGGGGTCACCACATTACAATGCAAATGTGCACTTTTCGTGCATACCCGTGCAAACCCCCCGCCCCCCCCCCCCCAAAAAAAAAAAAAAACAAACAACAACAACAAAAAAAACAACAACGTATTTTCTGCAACATGCACGAAGCTCAGCCAGGGTTCTTGGAGCGCATCAGACACAAAGTGGAAACAGTGGAGCGCTGCACTCATATAGAGGGCGCTCCAACACCATCACAGCGCGAGACAGACCCTCTCTCTCTCTCTCACACACACACACACACACACACACACACACACACACACACACACACACACACACACACACACTTCTCCCTGTGTTATTGTTGTTGGGAATTGCATTGAAAGAAATGACACCATCCGGGTAGTTCTTCTTTCTCCTCAGAATGTGACGCGCACACGTCACAGCTGTTCACCGGGTCCCGCTCCACCGCCGTGATTATGAGTGTTATCTCTCTCTTTATTTCACGGACAGACACCCCCCCCCCCCCCCCCCCCCCCCCCGGGCTCTGCTGCCGGGCAGCGGGAGAATAAAAGGGCCGCTATGAATCACCTATCTGTGGGCAGAGGAGAGGGCCATCAGACCGGTGTGTCTCTGCATTAGCGGAGCCCCCCGGGGCCGAGGATCACCCCCCCCCCCCCCCCCCCCCCCCCTCCTCCTCCCATGCAGCCGTTTGTTGCAATTACTTCCACATGTTGCCCAAAAGAACAGAGTTCTTGTTCTCTAAAACAAAGGATCTCAGCAGCAAAGCTTACCTGAAACCTCTCATTTTAACCCCCCCCCCCCCCCTATTTAAATTAGCTTGAGCTTCGCTGAGTCATGACAGTTGTGTTCTAAGATGACGAGGAAAAAACTCTGTTTTTCATCACGATCAGTTTTGAATAACTCGTCCTCTTTCAGACTAGAGGAAATCAAACATTCATTTTATACTTTGTTTGTTTACGTCTGTAGATTTATCATAAATTCACCAAAAGTTCCCGTTACCTTATGCCTCATTTGCGTATTTAAACATCACATTTCAGAAAACTTGTAACACGATAACTACTCGTCTTAAAGTGAGTGATGAAGTGGTGAAGTTTCGTGGTGATTTCTGTTAAACATTTCCCTCGTTTCTTAAATATGCACCTGATGCTCTGAGTGAAGCATGAAGCAGCTTTAATCCTCTCAGTGTTTCCACATGAATCCAACACGCTGCTCTTCACTGACTCTGACTGACCACCAGGGGGCTTCTGAGAAATAAAAACAGCAATCTGGGTCTAAATAAGTAGATCACAGTTCAAAGGGGATTCATCAGACGGCCGTTTGAAGGCGATCAGGTTGATGAGGTTGAGCGTGAATGAGATGGTTTCTGACAGACAACTTCGTCCTTCCTGTGTCACAACATGGCCCTGAAGGACACCCTGACCCTACAGGGTTCAGGGTCCAGGGTCAACTCTTAGACCAGGACGCGTTGGGTTGGAGCTCAGACGGGTTTTTTGTTGTTGTCTAAAAGTTGTTCTTCAGGTCAAATAAGAACAGTTGTTGATGTGTTTTTATGTCAATCTGTGACTTTAAAGTCTGTGATTCATCCAACATACAGGTCTGATTACATG
>NW_027176539.1:1179847-1182347 GCF_023349555.1 Cebidichthys violaceus | reverse complement strand
AATAATATACGATCACCAGCGGGGTGGTGAAAGGGGACCATTTATTCCCGCTCTGAATGGGTCCGCGTGGGACCCAAAAAAAGCTTCACCTGCTTCCCCTCTCAATTAGGAATGTATCCCAAACTCTGACAGAAACGAGTTAAATTAGGCGTCCGCTAATTTTCCAGCGGCCCCTCCCACGTAATCCCCCCCTCGGAGTCTTTTCCCATTCGAGCCCGTGTGCCCCCCGCCCCCCCTCCTCCTCCTCCTTTACCCCCTTTTAATTCACCATAAGTTGAAAGGTTCAAATAGTGCCTAATGAAACAGTGACTAAATCGTCCTCTGTCGCTCGGAGGAACCCTGTCGCTGTCTCTCAAAGCGCTCTGAGCGCACAAGCCGTCGGGGGGTCTCCGGGCTAAATGCGGGTCCCAAGGCAGGACAATCTAACCTGTCAAAGCCCTTTGCCCACTTCTATATATCCCCCGTTCTCTGGGCCTTTCTCTCTCTCTCTCTCTCTCTCTCTCTCTCTCTCTCTCTCTCTCTCTCTCTCTCTCTCTCTCTCTCTCTCTCTCTCTCGGCGGCATAATCAACCGACGTGGGACCGAAAAAACGCAATTAAACTCGCTTTGCGGCGCAAATCTTTTCAGAAGTGAACATTAATGGGGAGTATTGGCCGCTCCCCATGGGGGCCTGATCGGGTTCCCTTTTTGTGGGCAGACCTAAGGACACATTGCAGCGACACTCGGAGCTGGTGTTAAATCATGTTTCAATAAAAACAATAATGACAGCTTAATAATAATAATTAGAATAATAATAGCTGTCCGTTGATGGGAATGGTTTGTCCTAAAGTCTCTAGTGTAATGTGCAAAACTCCTCAGCTTTTACGCACGAGTGGCCTAAAGAAGAAGCAATAATATATATATATATATATATATATATATATATATATATATATATGTCCATTAATATCTGTCAGTTTTTAAAGATGGAGTTGTGTTTGCATATTTTTAAAAGGTGTTTCACATATTTACGTTTTGTTCCAGTTGATCTCCACAACTGTGGGACCAGTGCTTCCTGCTAATGAATGATAAATTAATAATAATCATAATAACAATAGCTCATAGTCTTTATGAGTGTTTATTTTGAAATGCAGTCATGAAGGACTTTTATTTCCTCTCTCAACTTGCGGTGACGCACAAACACGTTTCATTATTGTATTAATATTTGTCAAATTCCTAATGATTTCGAATATCCTTCATCGGTCGAATCAAACACGCGGACAACTTCTTAGGTCAACTCGTCATGTTTATTACAATAAATACACATTATACATAGTTTACAAAGGGTTCCACACAGGTTGGGCGCGTGCCGTGTCTGTACGGGCTTTTTTTTTTTTTTTTTACCGGGCGACGGTTACAAACACGCACTGGGGTTATTATGTGAGCTACAGACCCGGGTCAGGGGTCAAAACACGTCATCGTTACGGCACAGCGTTAAAACACGTTTTCACATTTTATTCCTTTTTTTAAATTTAGAAGCAGGATAAACATGAAACGGATATTTTAGACACTTCAGTTTTCATGCAGGATGTTTTTTTTTCTGTTGGTGGTGGGGGGGGGCAAGAGGTAACCTGGTGCCCATAAAAGTGCCAGGCTGCAGGCGGGGGTCTGGTCCCTCTCAGATGGGCGACACCTCTTTCTCCTCCGACGCAGAGGCCGGAGACAGGACTCCTCGTCCTCCGACCTCGAGTAGTCCGTGAGGCCGCTCGTGCACTTGCAACCGCTGCTGTGCGCGCTCCTCTGGGTGGCTTTGCCCTCCTTCTTGTGCTTCACCCGGCGGTTCTGAAACCAGATCTTCACCTGCTTCTCCGACAGGCTCAAGTACGAGGCGATTTCGATTCTCCTGAGTCTGGAGAGATACATGTTCGTGGAAAACTCCCTCTCAAGTTCCAGGAGTTGCGTGCTCGTGAACGCCGTGCGCATTCTCTTGCCATTCTGTATGTGGCTGTTGTCGGAGGCACCTGTTGTCGGAAGAAAAACATACAGTCAGACGTTTAGCTTTTTATTATCACAAAAACCCCCAACTCAAATCAGATGCAAATGGCACAAAACACCGCGCGTAAATCCTCGTGCGTAAAAGCCGAGGAGCGTTTACTTCACAGCTAAGTGAACGCGTAGCTGTCGAACAGGTGGCTTACCAATAGAAAGACAGTGGTATCTCCTCGGGTCTGTGACGCTGAACGTGGGCGTGCAGACAGGTGTGTGTCCCGGGTGCGCGAGTGCAGGAGACTGGTGATGCGCTATCCGGTGACAGTACTGCGCCTCCGCGCCCGGAAACTGGCTCTTCAGCATGGGAATGCCGCCGCGGGAAGAGTGGAGGTGGGACGTGACGCACAGCGGGCAGACGCAGAAGGTCCCCGTCTTCCTGGACGGGCACACCGGAGCGGTTACCGTCATGACGCTCGGGGAGTGCATGCTGATGGGGATGAGGAAGTCCTGTCCCGGGTGCTCCACCGGTCCGG